>NW_025869334.1:0-1276 GCF_002878395.1 Capsicum annuum
CGAGTCTTCAACTCCTGAAAACTCTTCTCGCAAGAATCTGACCACAGCAACTTAACTTTCTTTTGGATTAGTCTAGTTATAGGAGGCACAATAGATAAGAAACCTTTCACAAAATGGTAGTAATAGCCAGATAGACCCAAGAAACTCCTAATGTTAGATGGAGAGATAGGTCTAGGCTAATTTTTTACAGCTTTTATATTTTGGGGATAAACTCTAATGCCTTCGGCTGAAACAATATAACTGAGAAAGGCTACTGACCTTAGCCAAAATTCACACTTGCTGAATTTGGCAAACAATTTATGATCTCAAAGAGTTTTCAAGATAATTCTAAGATGATCCGTATGGTCATTCTCAGTACGAGATTACAGAAGAATATCGTCTATGAACACTATGACAAACATGTCAAGATACTATCTGAACACTCGATTCATAAGGTCCATGAAAGACGCTGGACATTAGTTATCCCAAAAGACATGAGTAGAAACTCAAAGTGACTGATGATAGCCGGATCTAAGGTCTATATTTGAGAAATAACTTAAACCTTGCAACTGATTAAATAGGTCATCAATTTTAAGAAGAGGATACTTATTCTTGATTGTGACCTTATTAAGCTGACAATAGTCAATGCACATAGGCGAAGAACCATCTTTCTTCCGCACGAATAGAATAGGTGCGCCCCATGAAGAAATACTGGGCCTTATGAAACATTTATCTAGAAGATCTATAAGTTTATATTTCAACTCCTTAAGGTTTGTACGTTCCATATAATAAGGAGGAATAGAAATAAGTTGTATGTCGGAAAAAAGGTCAATCCCAAACCCTATCTCTCTATTCGAAGGTACCCCTGGGAGATCTTCTGGAAAGACATCAGGAAACTTATTAACTATACTAACCAACTGAATAGTTGGGGTCTCAGACTTAGTGCCTTTAATTCAAACTAAATGATAGATGCAACCTTTAGGTATTAGCTTTCTGGATTTAAGATAGGATATAAAGTGACTCTTGGGAGATACTGAACTTTCGGACCACTAAAAACTGGCTCATCAGGAAACTGAAACTTAACCAGATGGGTACGACAGTCTATAGATGCATAACAAAAGTGAAGCTAATCCATACCCAGCATAATATCAAAATCCACCATATCTAAATCTATCAAATCAGCAAATATGACTCAATGAATGATAGTGATAGGACACTTTTAATACACTTGCTTAGCAACAAGTAACGCACCTACTAGTGTAGAAACCAGGAAAGGCTCAGGAATCTTTTTAGGACT
>NW_025869335.1:0-1519 GCF_002878395.1 Capsicum annuum
GTGCAACCCTAACTATTTTTCTCCTTTAGTTCTCTTGGATGATGAACTTAGACTGATAATTGGGTTATGATGTGTTTAGAATCTATTAAATTCATAAGGTTAAGTTTAGGGGTGTGTAAGGAGTGCCAAAAAACTTAATTTCCCTCAAAATAACTCAAAACAGAGTGTTTTTACTACCTGAAACACTAAGTATGCACCGCATTGCTTATCGCACACATTTAAGTATGTGCCGCATTGCTTATCGCACACATTTAAGTATAAGCCGCATTGCTTATCGCACACCTATTCCAGTAGCCATGTGCGATTGGTTAGGTGATACACTCTACTTCGCAAATCCATAAATCCTTGCTTGGGCATCGGATTTTGATAAAATTGGTATCGTTGGAAAGTTAATTCAATTCTTTATAATTTGGTAGGTAGAAATATGCAGAAATACCACATATTTATCAAGTTATGCTCATTCAAAGATGACCCTTGCAAATTCAAACACTAAAACTTGATGGATTTCGAAACTCTTAGCTTGTACTACCTTAAGTGACTCATATAACCACTCTTAACACATCATAAGATCTCTTATAACTAAGCTACTCTTGGTAATTCATGTGCCCAAATATGGCTTACAGAATTAGGGGTTTCACATGTATGAACAATGGTTCTCTTTCTAGCTTAGGAAAGTCCAGGGCATTACAATATCTCCCCCTTGGGGACATTCGTCCTCGAATGATGCTGGGTAAACTAAGAGTAAAGGGAAAATGAAGGGTACACAACTGAAGCAACTTACTAATCTTGCCTTTACCTCATTCTACATTTTGGACACAACAAGGAGTGCATAACTCATGAAATCGCAGCTGAATAGTATAAAATAACTGCTGAACTACTGCAATTCTGCATAGCAAAGGAATGATTTAGAGCAGAATGGTACCTTCGGATTGATCGGGGCTTGAGAAAAATAGGTGTGGATACTTGGATCGCATATCCATCTCGATTTCCCAAGTTGCACCTTCAACAGATTGGTTTTGCCACAACACCTTGACCAAGGGAACATCTTTGTTCCTTAGTCTTTGAACTTGGAAATCAAGGATCTCAACAGGGGTCTCATCAAAGAAGAGACCAGTCACACTCAAATGAAGTATTCTTTCAATACTCCTCCTAAGAAATTCTAATAATACTAGTGATAAAATACATCATAACATCGATACAACCCTATCGTTTAAAACAAAGACCCAGATGGCATAAGTTAGGATAGAATTACTAGACCTCAGGAAATAGGACTCCTTACTTCAAACTTAGCAACACTGCTCAAATACTTCTTCAACTATACTATTTTCCTTAAATACCATAGTATCTGGTTTAACTCATTAATCTCACATGGCGTCACAAATACCTCTACTAATGTCTGAACTAAACTAAATTCTCTTACCATGTTCAAGCCTAACTCAAGGCATTCATAAGACACGCCACACAACATTGTCATACTAGTCTGAATCATGAATCCATCACACTCCACATTTCACAACTC
>NW_025869336.1:0-2685 GCF_002878395.1 Capsicum annuum
TGAGGCCATGCACCAAATGTTATATCTACCTATTGGAACAAATCAAACCAACCCTTACTCCCAAATCTGAGATCATGATAGACCAAGCAACAATCCACTTCACCAAGTCCAACAAGAAGAACTTGTAACCCAAATACCACCACCAAACCCAAGCCAACCCAAATAGAATCATGATGGCATCGGGAAGGAGGTAAACCAATCACGAAGTCCATATTTATCTTTTCCCACTTCTAAGTGGGAATACTAAAATCTTGTATCATACCACCAGGTCTTTGGTGTTCAACCTTAAAATGTTGGCATGTTGCACACTTAGCTACAAATGCTGCTATATCTTTCTTCATGCCATTCCACCAATAGATTTCCTGTAAGTCTCAGTACATCTTGGTGGCACCAGGATGAATAGAATATCACGTCCCGTGCGCTTCAGCCATAATCCTCTATCTTAGATCATCAATATTCGGGACACACAATCTACCTTGCAATCTTAACACACCATCTCTCCCTTGGGAGAAAACCTCTACTTTTTGGTCCTTGACTGACACCTCCAAGGAGGATTCGGAACTACTCTGAACCCATATACTACCTTCGGCAGAGTCAAACAACCTAACCCCCAATCTAGCCAAACAATGTACATCACGAGCCAAATCTTTCTTACCTTCTACCATATGTGAAACACTACCCATGGACACTCTACTTAGGGCATCCACCATAACATTGGCTTTACCCGGATGGTACAAGACACTCATATCATAGTCCTTTAACAATTCTAACCATCATCTCTGCCTAAGATTCAGTTCTCTCTGGGTAAACACATACTGCAGACTTTTATGATCAGTGAAAACATCAACATAGACACCATACAAATAGTGTCTCCAGATTTTCAAAGCAAACATAACAGCATCCAACTCAAGGTCATGGGTACGGTAATTTTTCTCATGGGGTTTCAACTGTCTAGAAGCATAATCTATCACCTTACCCTTCTGCATCAATACGCAACCCAACCGAACTCTCGAAGCATCACAGTACACCACAAAACCATCAACACCATAAAGCAAACTCAAAACAAGGGCTGAAGTGAGTCGAGTCTTTAACTCCTGAAAAATCTTCTCACAAGATTCAGACCGCAAGGACTTCACTTTCTTTTGGGTCAACCGAGTCATAGGAGACGCTATAGAGGAGAAACCCTCAACAAAACGGCTGTAATAGCCTGCTAAACCCAAGAAACTTCGGATATCAGTTGGAGAAATAGGTCTAGGCCAATTTCTAACAGCTTCGGTCTTTTGGGGATCAACTTTAATACCCTCAGAATAAATGGTATGACCCAAAAATGCAACTGACCTTAGAGAAAACTCACACTTACTGAACTTGGCAAACAACTTGTGATCTCTAAGGGTTTGCAAGACAGTTTGGAGATGATCAAAATATTTATCCTCACTATGGGAGTACACCAGTATATCATCGATGAACACTATGACAAACATATGTAGATATGATCTGAAAACTTGATTCATGAGGTCCATGAAAGCTGCTGAGGCATTAGTTAACCCGAGAGACATAACAAGAAACTCAAAATGGCCATAACGAGTTCGAAAAGTGGTTTTTAGGATGCCACACTCCCTAACTTTGAGTTGATTATAGTCGGAACGAAAGTCTATCTTGGAGAAATAACTTGCACCTTGCAATTGGTCAAACAAATCATCTATTCTCGGAAAGGGGTACTTATTTTTTATGGTGGATTTATTCAGTTGGCGGTAATCAATGCACATACGCAAAGAGCCATCTTTCTTTCTCACAAAAAACATAGGAGCACCCCAAGGAGAAACACTGGGCCTTATGAAACCCTTATCTAATAGATCTTTGAGTTGCTCTTTCAACTCCTTAAGTTCTGTAGGGTCCATACGGTAAGGAGGAATAGAAATAGGCTCAGTATCGGGAAGAAGATCAATCCCAAACTTTATCTCTCTATTAGGAGGTATCCTTGGGAGATCATCCAGAAAGACATCAGAAAACTCATTGACGACGTTAACAGACTAAAGAGTTAGTGTCTCATACTTAGTGTTTTTGACTCTAACCAAATGGTAAATACAACCCTTGGAAATAAGCTTTCTAGCTTTGAGGTAAGAGATAAAATGACTCTTGGGTGACACAGAATTCCCAGACCACTCAAATACGAATGCACCCGAAAAATGAAACTTGAACACTCGGGTCTGACAATCAATAGAGGCATAAGAAGAATACAACTAGTCCATACCCAGAATCACATCAAAATCTACCATGTCAAACTCAATCAGATCAGCCAACAAGACTCTATGAAGAATGGTAACAGGACACTTTTTATACAATTTCTGGGAAACAATCAAATCACCCACTGGGGTAGAAACTAGGATAGGCTCAAGAATAATCTCAAGACTCATTTCAAAATTCACAGCAATCAAAGGTGTAACATATGAGAAATTGGATTCGGGATCCAATAAAGCTTACACATCAAACTGAAATATACGAAGCATACCAGTAACAACATCGGGAGAGTCCTCCTATTTCTGGAGGGACGATAAAGCATAGAATCTATTCTGGTGCTGCCCGCCAGCATTGCTAAAAGAGGCACCCTGAGCTGGGGCTGGGCGAGTCGCTGTAACTGGAGCAATAACAGTCTGAGCCTAGGCCTGAGGGCGATAGTCACGACGC
>NW_025869337.1:0-1072 GCF_002878395.1 Capsicum annuum
ATATATATATATATATATATATATAGGCCCAATATATGTTATTTTTTTATCTCAATTTATGTGACACAAATATAATTTAGATAATCAATTATATTTTTAAGATGTTTTAGTTATTTTAAGTTGTTAACTATCGTAATTTATAAGATCTTTACTTAATTTTCAAATAATACATGTTACTCTCCTTGTTCAAATTTTTATAACATTGATAGTTAACTCGACACATTATTCTAGAGAGAAGGGGACCACTTTCTCTCTAAATCCTCCATTTTTCTGCGACATGACCTCCTCCTACTCCCCCTCTTCGACTCTGCCGGAACCCCCTGACATCTCCGATGAACTAATAGCTGTTGATCCCCTGGTAAACCCCTCTTCAGTGAAAAAGTAAAGGAAAATTTCTCCCTTTCCCCTAACTCATCTTTGGAATCAGATCACCTCCTTTCTTTTGAGGGAGAAGATCGAACTAGCCCAATAGTCTTCTCCCTCGAAGAAAAGCAGAGAATATGTTCTCCATGGAAACACTCTGTAATTTTCAAATTACTGGGGGAAAAACTTCATCATCAATTTTTTAAAAAGAAGCTCACAGAGCTATGGAAATTGTAGGAGGTTTTCCCCTTAATTGACTTAGGGCTTGACTACTACACAGTGAAATTCAAAGAACTAGAATCGCAGAAGAGGGTCATGCAAGAGGGCCCTTGGTTTCTCGTTAGAACCTACCTCTCAGTTCGTCTATAGGAGCCAAACTTAATTCCTAAAGCTAATATAATTGAAACGACTGCTATCTGGCTTTGGCTTCCCCACCTCCCTACCAAGTTCTTTGATAGCTCTGAGCTCCATCGAGTGGGATACAGATTGGGCAGGATGCTCAAAGTTGATGCCTGTACCTCCTCCACTCTCAAAGCATGATATGCCCGTACTTGTGTCCTAGTTATACTGGATACTCCCTTGAAATCCTCAGTAATGATTGGCAGCTATGCGCAATCAGTTCATTACGAGGAGAAAGGTTTTTTTGCAAACACTGTGGTTGTTTGGGGCACACCATGTGAAATTGCCCCAAGGCGGTAGCCACTTCAAC
>NW_025869338.1:0-1096 GCF_002878395.1 Capsicum annuum
TCCACGTGGATCCCTCATTTTCTTTGGCAAAAAGAAATAAACATTGGAAAACTTCTAGGAAAGAAGGAAGAAAGAGGACCATTCTTCTATTTTTGAAAAATACAATATATACACACATACACACACAAAAAAGGGGGAAGCATACAAAAAAAAGACTCTCACTCTCTCTCTTAAAAAAAACTTCGTCGGTGACCGCCTCCTCTCCGTTCGACCAAATAAGGCGGCAATAATGTCGTCCTCACCGTTTTCCTCCCCTCAAAACCAACATCCTGCCCCAACAAACCAGAGAAAATCTCCGTCGCCGGCAAAATCGTCCGCCTTCCTCCGTCGCTGGAGAAACAGTCCACCCCCTCCACGTCGTCGCCGCCATCGAATGGAGAAGAGAGCTCTCGTCATTAACACAACCACCATTTTCTTAACTGAACAGGCCTCACCCAGGCCCGTAACCCCCCCAAATCTCGACGTACCTCTCAATTTTCTGGCAAAAACCCCACCAGAAAATACCTAATGTTTCTCCGTTACTGTTTCGACGCGTCCATCAGAAGAAAAATGACATTATTGATCTCATTTTATTAAATTTGATCCGAAACAAGTTCCTTGTCGCTATTCTGTTTGAATTTGCGTCTCGTTTTGGTCTGTTGGGTATTCTTCGTGGTTTTTTTGTACTGGTTTTGGGAAACTTGGTTACTATTTTGGTTTGGAGTTTCGGATGGAATCTCGAAGGTTATCGGGTTGGATTTGGATCATAGTCTGAATTTTGGTACTCTCTGAGATTCTGGGACGACTCTTATTTCTCTTATTAAAATCAATCGAAAGCTCTTGAGGTCCATTTCTTCTACCGATCTTTATTTTATCTTGACTTTTTTTTTATGTTGTGGGTGTGGATGATTTATTTGTTGTGTGTTTGGTTTAAATCTTTGTTGTTTGTGTTTGTTTGATGATTGTGATGTGGTGATAGGTTTAGATATTATGTTGGAGAAATTGCGATTACCGTGGTTGATTTGATTGAGACTTATCTAATCACGTTGGTTAAAATAAATTTGGGGACGGGAATCGAAAATTGATAAAAGTGAATATTATGATATTTTTGATACAT
>NW_025869339.1:0-2251 GCF_002878395.1 Capsicum annuum
AGTGTTTATTGTGGCTTTTCGTTAATGTGAGCCTGAGGCTGATTTAATTTTCAAAGCTAAGTCTGGGAGTAATCTTTAGCATCGAGTGGGAGGTATAAAGTGACCTTACTTCCTTAGAACTACGTGCCCCTGTAGGATGTGAGCCTGAGACTGATTTATAAAGTGATCGCTAGTTTTTTTTGGATTTATATTGGAAGTCCTACTCCGATGGCAAGGATAGGATGACTCTCCCCAACGTGGGTTATACGTTGGACTCCATGTAGCTCACATGGTTTATGTTGGTTATAGGATATCCCTATGTATGTGTGTTTCCTTGTGTCTATGGTGAAAGGTGAAGTGATTTGGAAGTGGAATTTTGAAAGTTATTCTTTCAAAATATTTAAATGATATTTACACTATGAGAATTGATATTCTTAATGAACTAAAAGTGATTGACAAATTATATGATGACTCACATGTGTTATTATACCTATTTCATCCTGTCATGATTATGATGATTTTCTTCGGACTATGTTAGTCTTTCATACATCCTGTATATTTCTTATAAACATTTATGATGATGATGTTCATACAACTACATACACCTCCATATACTTGGTTCCTTTCTATGGTAATGACCCATATCTTCGGATGTGGGCTGCATTTTCTCGGAATGTAGGTTCAGGTGCTCAGTTTCAGGTTCGATAGTGATTCTTCAAGCACGCTGTTCTACATCCTCTATTATGGTGAGTCCTCATGTTTCGAGGACGTAATGTGTGATGTTGGTTTCACGGAATTATTTACATTTGATAACTGAGTCTGAGTCAGTTGTGGTATGTCTCAATGGCTCGCTGGTTTTACTGATTTTCTTATAGGCTTGTCAGACTAGTATAGATGTTGGGAGTTGACTAATAAGTCATATTTTGTTATCTTTCTGAAATTCTTTTATTGTTGGATAATGATTACTCTGTTGATATTTGACGGTTATTTATGGAAACCCCATTGATTTGTGTTGAACTGAATGAAAATGGCTCATAGGGTTAGCTTGGGGATACTCATAGCCTCAAGCACCGTGTGACGCTCCGGAAACCGTTTTCGAGGCGTTACATCAACTCATCAAAATCATCCATAAAAAAAATACGAAAATTTATCTCAACATCTATATCAAAATCAATCTTTCTCATAGACAAAATCATCTCGACTCTGCCAGTTCAAGGTCAATGTACTCAAATGATTATACTTTCAATTTGACAATTAAATCATGACAACAGCTTTTGAAAAGCATTTGAGAACTTCAATTCATAATAAGAATACCTATCCTGTAGTACCACTCAAATCACGAGTGTTATCTCGAAAGCCTTTAGAAATATCAATTCATTGTAGTAGTTGCAATTCAGAGCATAAATTATCAATTTAAGAAGTAGAGTAATGAAGTAATCATGTATATCCATATTGAAAAAAAATTCAAAGTCTTATAAATCATTCATAAAGTAATTTGAGTTTATACCTATTTTCGAATATCATGAAATTTCAATAATAGAACTCAAACTTTTTAAATGTCAAAATGTAACAATTTATCAAGTCATGACAACATCAATATTTTTGCGAAAATATCAAGACTCATGGTAATATCTCAAACGTTATAGCTCAATATGATCAATGATTCAATTTCTTCATAAAGAAGCTTTAAGCTTATCATAACTCTCAAAATCATTCCAAAATACCATTTCAACATATATCTCGAAATTATTCAAAATAAAAATATAAAATTTACAATTATAGCTATCAAGACATCTCATTTCTCAAATATATATTCAATAATTCAAATCTTCATTGGGAAGCATAAAGCTTGACACTTATCTCAAAATATTATTCTAAAATACCATCTCGACATAGTCCCAAAATAATTCAAAATACCACCTCGTAGTAAAAGTGTGTAATTCGCAATGATAATTATTAAATCATATCATGAAAATATTAAGATAATCATATAAATCAAAGTTTATTCATTGAACCATCATAATTTCATAATCGAATTATTTAGACATAACCTTACTTGCAAAATCATGTAAAACCGTTATAAAGTTAAACTTTGGGCATAACAACGGAAGATTGCTCTTGTTCAAAACCCCACATACCTTGAAATTGACTTCTTAATTACGAAATCCTGTTCGGAAAAATAATGGGTGCTCCTCAAATGTCTCGAGATGATGAGTTCGATTATTGGATCAAATTTGAATTTCTACAGCGCAATTAGAAGATATTCGGAGCT
>NW_025869341.1:0-3471 GCF_002878395.1 Capsicum annuum
TTGCAACAGATGTGTGACCTGTTGCACAAACCATTCATCTTTCTCAATAGATGAGTGATATGTTTTGTATTGTCGCAACATATTACTCAATCGTTGCTATAGGTTATTTAATTGCTCTGACAGGTCACTCATATATTGCAACAGATGTATGATCTATTGCACAAACCATTCATCTTTCTCAACAGATGAGTGATATATTTTGAATTATCACAATAGATTATTTAACTGTTCCAATAGATCACTCATATGTTGCAACAGATGATGTCACAACAGTTGTCTGAAAACCTTTAAGTACTGTCTGAATAAGGAGTTGAAGGAACATGTCTCCAACTAACTTCGTAAACTGATAACTGGCTAAAATAATAATGAATAAATCAAATCATATTGTCCTCGAATGAAGAGGACTCACTGAATCTCTGCGACTGGAAATGCTACTACTACTGCTGATCTGGAGGTCGTGTCTCTGAACCTATGGTGTAACATGAAAAGAAAGCACCATAGCGCAAATGCGTCAGTACGAGGGAATGTACTGAGTATATGAGTGAGGTAGGCTAAATATAAACAGGGTTTATATGCATGAACAATGCTAACTGTCTGACTGATATGAACGTAAGAGTACAAACATGCATACATAGTAACTGAAATCGTGGGTGCATGATAGCTAGTCCTGTATGCTAATATATGGTTTACTGATGGCTAACATGACTGATACTGAAATTTTGATAACATGGGCGACTGTATCTGACAATCCTAAATCCGATGGAACTATCTGAGTTCTGTACTGTAACTGAGTCTGACTGTATCTGACAGAGAGTCCTGGTATACTGGAATTTGAAGACCTATCTGAGTTCTTTTACTGAGATTGATTCTAAAACTATGGGAGGAAGTTGTTTAACCGACATGCCTCAATAACGCATATAGCTAAGTTAGGGTCCAATCTCTACCCCGACTGGAGGGGTATCAATACCGCGCTACTGGTAAGGACAGTTGCGGGTGACCCTTAGCTGGCAGGTATTTCAAAGAAGAATGGTGGAAACCCTAAACTGACAGGTTAAGCCACCTCATCAACCCTAATCTGACAGGATAAGATGTCTCAACCTACGCTGGCTACGTAGTTCTGGAACACAAGGATGATTGCTAAGAATCACACCCTAAACTGGTAGGTGAGTTCCCATCCTTGGGTTCACTTGGTACTAACTTCTACTCCCATCTGAAGAGGCTAAACATGATTCAACTGACTGTACATGGACAAATTAACTGACTTTCTTTGACTGATAGAATAGTACTATTATCTGAGAGTTAACTAAGATCATGAGATTTCTGAGGTTTCCTGAGTCACATGACTGACTGAGTTCTATAGATTATAGCTTGACTGAGATTATCGTGACAACATGACATGGCTCTAGGCACACAGCTATGTTTTTTTGGGTATGAATACCCCCAGGACTCGATAGAAGGAAACTGACACACATGACATGACTTGATCATAAGATTTGAGTCCACAATTCATAATATCATAAGTAGGGGATATCATATTTCATATAGTTATTCAACATCTTAAACATTGTAGGGAATGCATGGATATATTTCGTGTACATATTGTATATCTCCATTATCTTACATGTTTCATACCACCATAATAGCAATACATAAAAAGCATGGAATTCATATTGAAGTATATAGCTAACACAGACTTGTCATTTAGACATCATAGAACCATACAAACATGAATTTCTAGCATCCTAAGCATTTTATCAAACACCTTGCATGCATTCTTTAAGGCATAGGTGAGTTTCATACTCGCACCATATTAAACCACCTAAAGTTCATGGTTTTCAATTAACAAACATATATATTCCATGAAAACACCTTTAGACATCACATTGAAACTTAAACAACAATCGTTAACATGTACATACTCATATCACCACAAAAAGTTTACAAAATAATATTTAAAACATGGTTCTTGAGCTCTATGAACGGATTGGATCCATAGATGAACACTACACATACCTTAGAAAGGGGACCTTGATGATTTGCTGGAGAGTTCTTAGATTGGGAAACTTAATTCTCGATTATCTTGGAAAAAGGCTTGAATCTTGCTTTTGAGAGATGAGTTTGATGGAAACCCTAATCTTGTGGTTAAGAGCGTAAGAGAGGGTTTTTGAGATGCTTAACTGAAGAAAAATAGGAAAAATTACACCTCTTTAGGGTTATAATTCGTGGAAGGTGAAGGAAATGACCAAAATACCCTTGCAAAAATCACCCTTGAATTGCTAGAAAAATATACTGGACGCCATCCGTGACAGGCCGTCAGGTCCGTGATAAGCCGTCATGAATGGTCGCCACAAAAGGGGTCCAAATTCTTGATTTTCTGCCCAGGGCTGATGATGTCATCAGAAATTTCGTCAGAATGTGATGACGTCGTCAAAAATGTCGTCAGAAACGTGATAGCCCATCAGAAGCATCGTCACCGTTTTCCAGGTTGACATTCTGGAATAAAATGGGGATAACTCTTTGTTCCGATGTCGAATTTAGGCAAAATTGATATAGTTAGAAAGCTAATTCAATTATCTATCTGTTGATAGGTCATTATCTCAAAAATTCCAAGTATAATGAGAGATATGCTTGTTTAAAGTTGACTATACCAATATCCTTCTCAAAAATTCAATCGGTAAGGAATGTTTTGATTCGTCTGATAGCTAGGAGTTATTTGAAGACTTAATATACATCTAACTTACTCATAAAACTATAAAATAACCATGATGTACTATGCTCGAGCTTGGCACATGGCTCTAATATTGGTTTGGATTTTTTGGGGTATTACAATATCTCCTCCTTGAAAATATTCGTTCTCGAATGATGACTGCTTGAGAGGGGAGAAAAGATAAAATGACGCATACATTAATCATGCTCAACTGGCATATGATTTTAGGACTAAATTGAATTCTAAACTGAATATAGCCCAACTGAACGTGCATATCTGATGCATGACTGATAAGCTGAACTCATGAATGCATGACTGATGTTCGGATGAACTAAAATTTCTCGCAATGAGAATGCATATCTGATGTGTGATCGCTTGACTGAACTGATACATGATTGCATGATAAGCTATGCACTGATACTTAATACCAATTTTATATTGGAATTTTGAACATGTAACTGAATAAGCTTAACAAAAATGGTTACCTCGAGTTAAGTTTGAATTAGCGGAGAAAAGATGAGGGTACTTGGTTCGCATGTCTGCTTCTGCTTCCCAAGTAGCTCCCTCTATAGACTGATTCCGCCAAAGAACCTTGACTAGAGGGACTTCTTTATTCCCAGTCTACGAGTCTAATAGTCGAGGATTTCGACTGGAATCTCTTCATAAGAGAGGCTATTCTGAATGTCAACGCTCTGAATAGGGACTACAACTACTGGATCACCTATGCACTTATTGAGCAAGGAGACATGGAAGACTGGATGAAC
>NW_025869342.1:0-1736 GCF_002878395.1 Capsicum annuum
AATTTACTTATCCTAAAAATGACAAGAACTAATAATACTATACATGTAAAAAATAAAAAAACCTATAAAATAGGTCCTAAAAAGTTAAGGCTAATAATGACCTTCTATACAATAACTTACGTAAATAAGTCAAGAAAAGTTATTTAATATTTCATATGTCGCTTTCTTTACTTTAATGTTCTTGTCTTCTTATCTTTCTATTATTACTCCGTGTCTTTCTATCTTTTGTCGTGTATCTCCCAGCTGTCGTCCTTATCTTCTTCTATTCCAGTTGAACTTTTGGGATAATATTATCTTCTCCATTACATCTCGAACATAAATGGTCTGGATATTTGTGTCCAATTAACTTGCAATACCTTGTTAATAATTCTTCTGAAATAAATTCTTTCCTAATTGCTATTGCAGTTGGTTGTTTTTCTGGATTAAGTAATGTTAGAATTCATTGTCTAGTTTCTTCCATATCTGACTGTCGTAGTTATCTTGAATTTGAATAAATCATTTGATGATCTCTTGAATAATAGCTCCATATAGGGTTTCCATTGATATAATTATTTTCTAATTCTTGAACAATTGTAGATATTCCAATAATTCGTTTATTTGCATAAAAATCAGGTATCTCAACTTTAGGTATTTCTGGCTGTTGAACAATATCTTCCGGTATAATCATATCTCTGGTTAATCCTATTTTTACAACTTGTATAACTGGTTTAATTTCATCATATAGTATCTTTGCTAGTGCAGTATAAAACTTTATAAAAAATAGATTTCCTTTGGTTATTTTCTTATAGGTGGCGAATGCTCTATATAATTCTGGTATAGCTATTAGTTCATCTCCATCTTGGGTATATACGGTATTTAATAATCCATAACTAAAATAAGTTTTAACTAAGCTTGGGTTGGTTTTCTGTATTGCGATTAACTTATTGTAACCTTGTAATTTTTGGGTTATATAGTTTTTGTTTGGTTCTTGGATATTTGAAGCTCTGAGATTAAGGTTTAGGTAAGTTTGTATTTTGTGGATATTTTCTATGTATGCTCGAGTTATATGGTTATAGGCTTTTCTATCTTGGTTTAAACTTTCTCGATATGTGGTAGTTTATGGGGGTATGAACAATGGATCTTTTTGTATTTTTGGTATAAATAGTTTTTCAAATATCTTGTTCATGTTCATGTTCATGTTCTGATATCTTTGTCCACTAACTCCTTTACGTGTACCTACAATTGTAGATTGATAAACGTTATGGATTTTATGGAGTGTCCCAACGTCTCCTTTTAGCTCTGGAATTTTGATGTCTCCCGATCGACATAGTTCTGCACACTGCTGAGTTATCTGATTCATAGCTTTAGACTTCAGTTTAACTTCATTAGCCTTTAGCTTTTCTATTTCATTACTCATACTGTCCACTTTCGTTGAAAGCGTAGTTAGGGTTTTGAGTATCTTTTCTAAAGCATCATCTTCTATTATATCAGTTTGTGTAGCTTTGTCTTGATATGTAATCTGCAATGACATTCTTGTTAGTTTTGATTACTTCAATTATAAAAGTAAAATTTAATATATTTAATACTAGTCTCCGAATCTCTTTCGTTGTAACTGAATTTTGTATTTTCTTTGTTAACCACCAACGTACCTGTGTATTATCTATTCGTACAATAAACTTGTTATATACAATATATGACTCAAATGCTAACAAACATTTATATAATGAACATAATTTTTTTCTATTTATTTCCCATTT
>NW_025869343.1:0-2051 GCF_002878395.1 Capsicum annuum
ATAGCATTTCAATTAACATGATAGAACTAGTAAGTACTAGTTATCTACTAGTTATCAACACAAATTACCCAAGTTATCTGCAGCCCCCTACAATTGTTATCTACTAGTTATCCACGCAAATTACCCAAGTTATCCGCACCCCCCTAGGAGAAAAATTCCTAGGACTATGCCATCCTAAAACACCAATAGTAGTCAAAGGATTTAATAATGAAAGAAGCTCTATTTTGTGTTTGGTTCTTGGATATTTGTAGCTTTGGGTTAAGGTTTAGATAAGTTTGTATTTTGTGGATATTTTCTATGTATGCTCGAGTTATATGGTTATAGGCTTTTCTATCTTGGTTTAAACTTTCTCGATATGTGGTAGTTTGTGGGGGTATGAATAAGGGGTCATTTTGTGTTTTTGGTATAAATGGTTTTTCAAATATCTTATTCATGTTCATGTTCTGATATCTTTGTCCACTAACTCCTTTGGTTGTACCTGCAATTGTAGATTGATAAACGTTATCGAACTTTTGATGTCTTCCGATCGACATAGCTCTGCACATTGCTAAGTTATCTGATTCATAGCTTCAAACTTCAGTTTAACTTGATTAATCTTTAGCTTTTCTATTTCATTACTCATACTGTCCACTTTCACTGAAAGTGTAGTTAGGGTTTTGAGTATCTTTTCTAAAGCATCATCTTATATTATATTAGTCTGTGTAGCTTTGTCTTGATATGTAATCTTCAATAATATTTTTATTTGTACTAATTACTTCAATTGTAAATGTAAAATTTAATATATTCAATACTAGTCTCAGAATCTCCTTCGTTGTAACTGAATTTTGTATTTTCTTTGTTAACGACCAACATACCTGTGTATTATCTATCCGTACAATAAACTTGTTATATACAATATATGGCTCAAATGCTAATAAACATTTATATAACGAACATAATTCTTTTCTATTTATTTCCCATTTTATCTCTATTTCATTAAACGTGTCTGAGTAGTATCTACAATGATGTTCTAATTTTTCTTCTTCATATCTATATTTAAGTACTCCTCCATAATTATATTCACTTGCGTCTTCTTCTACTATATATGTAAAAATTTTATTTTCATCTAGAAATCGTAATTTTGGTTTTTCCTTACAAAGTATTTTTATTTTCTGAACTTATTTTTTATCTTCTTCGTTGTAATTATATTCTTCATCCTTTTTTAATTTTTTCTGTAATGGCTTTAGGTTTTCTGCTAATTTTGGTATATATTCTCTTACTTGGTTTACTAATCCTAAAAATGATTGTAATTTCTTTTTCGTATCTAATTCTTCTTTGAATTTATTATTTTTTGTACTATATGTTGTTGCATTCTTACTCCACTTTTATCTATTTGTATTCCTAAAAAATCTATCTGATTTTTCATAATTTCGTCTTTCTTTTCACTTAAACTTATTCCTGAATTTTTTATTATACCTGCAAATTGTTCTAGTAATTTTAAATGTTCCTCTTTAGTTTTTGTATATAATAGTATATCATCTATGTATACTATACAATTAGGTAGTTGTTTAAAATAACTATCCATAAAGTGTTGGTATCTACCTGGTGCATTTTTATATCCAAATGGTAACACATTCCATTCATAAAATTCTTGTGGTACTGTAAATGTAATTAATTTTTTAGGTTCTTCTTATAGCTTTAAATGGTAAAATCTTGATTTACAATTGAACTTACTAAAATAATTATATCCTTGTATCTGTCTTATTTTTAATATCTTATTTGGTATTGGATAATTATATGTCATAGTTTTTGCATTTAGGTTTCTATAATCAATAACCGTTCTACTTTTTCCTCTTTTTTGTTCACTATGTTCATTTACTATAAATGCTGGACTATTGTTTTTACTATTACTTTTGTGTATGTATTATTTTTCTAATAATTCATCTATATGCATTTTTAATTCTTTTAAATCATCAAAGTTATATGTTAATGGTTTTTGGGTTATTATACTATTTTTATCTATTAGTTCAATTTTTACAGTAGTTTTATGTTTTTCCATCCTTTTAATGGAT
>NW_025869344.1:0-1059 GCF_002878395.1 Capsicum annuum
GATTTGTTGACAAATCTCATGGATAAAACCATACTAAAGCAGTACAGGGAGCAATTGTGCTTAGTTTGGTTTGGCCATTCGGTTATATTGGCAAGAGACGTCAACAAGGCCATAGAAGATGATTTGTTGGCGCGTGCTGAGGATTTTGATAAATTCAACAATTATCCCTGAGATATGACAGCTTCTACTAGACTATCCAATATTTACTCACAAAGCTATCCTCAGGGACAACCATATTATATGGCTTTCCTTGGGTTTTCATGGTAAAATTAATCACTATTTTTACTCATCCATTAATTTATATTGAATATAGATAGTTATTATGACTTTTTTTTGCTTGTTTCCTGTTTACATTTTTTAGGCTTGGGCATTTGAAGCCATTCCTTCCCTTTGAAAGCAGGTAATGGATTACCTGTATAAGGTTTCTCATTCAAGGATGTTTAGGTGGTTAGCTGCAAAGAACAACACAAAAATTGAGGAGGCTGATCTCTTTAACCCCCGGATGATGCATTACGTCTTCTTTAAGTAAAATAATTTTACTCAAAGAAAGATATTGAACAGATGTTATATCTGGTGCAATAGATATTATATCTAATGCACCAGATGGGACATATATTGTGACAGATTACCCATCTTGTGTCAATCGGTGCAACAGATGGATAATCTATTGCAATAAACGATTGATATCTTACATCAGATTACCCATCTGTTGCTTTGGTTCCTTAAACTGACTCCTAACAGATTAACCATCTACTGTAAATTATGCAACAAATGTGTAATTTGATGTAACATATTATTAATACACATACAAATCATCTGTTCCATAATATATAACCCAACAGATTACTCATCTTGTGCAACTAGTGCAACAGATTGGTAATCTGTAGCGACAGATGATTGATATTTTGCATCAAATTATCTATGTGTTGATCTGGTTCTCTGAACCCGACTCAAACAGATTTTAACTATCTACTTCAAACTATGCAATAGATGGGTAATTTGATGCAACATATTATTAATCTGTGGCAGAAGTTGACTGTGTTAAAATGTAACCCAATT
>NW_025869345.1:0-2272 GCF_002878395.1 Capsicum annuum
ATTATGAATGCAGCTCAAATACATCTAGTTGTGGCCACACTGCTAGTAACGGTCACATTTGTGGCCGGTTTCACATTACCGGGAGGCTTTGAGAGTGATCGCGACAATCTTAATAAAGGAATGGCGATTCTGACGAAGAAATCAGCATTCCGTGCATTTGTTATTACGGATGCCATTGCCTTTGTATGCTCTGCTGGTGTTTAGCTACTTCTTCATGGCTGCAAATCACCGGCCAGAGACCCCAAAAGAGTTGAGAGTTCTGATGGACATTTATAGAGTTGCAACAATTTTGCAGTTCCTTTCAATCTCTGCAGTTGTAATTGCGTTTATAACTGGTTTGTATGCAACTTTGCCACATTCAGTTGGTCTTGCTGATACTGTTTGTGCCATTGGTTGCCTCTCTTTTTTCATTTATGTGTTGGTTTTTTATCTTATTAAAAGAGGAATGGATGGATGAAGATACATGAAGTTTCTAGGGGTCGCTTGGTACGAGGGATAAGGAATAATAATCTCGAGATAAAATATAAGATTAGTTTATCCCCCATACGGTTAGGGGTATCAGTTAGTTTCGAGATTATTTATTCCACTATTTATACTGTAATGATGCGATGAGTTGTCCCTTGTCTATCCCATCTCCCATATCAAACAACCACTTCCAGTTTGTTATTTATATTTAATAGATGTTGAATCTTCTCTAACTTCTTCGTTTGTTTACTTCTTTATATTTTGAATTGTCTATGTATCTACGGTTCTGTATTTGCAAGCTTTGTAGTTAAGAGAACTTTTTTATGTCAAATTATTCTGAATTCATACATAGAATGGGGCCCACATTAAAGATATCACGTCAGCTATAAAGATTGATAAAAGGTGTCAAATCAGCACAAAAGAGTGACAAAAATACGTTAAAATTGAGTTCAGCGGGGTAATAGGATCCCATGAAGTTGGAGTGTGTCGTAGCAATTTGGTCATAGTTCAAGAGGTACTAGATGCTTTACTCTCATAAGAATTCAGAATAATTTGACATAAAAGTTCTCTTAACTACAAAGCTTGCATATATTTACATTAGTATGCCAAACAAGTACACAACCGTAGATACATAGGCGATTCAAAATATAAAGAAGTAAACAAACGAAGAAGTTGGAGAAGATTCAACATCTATTAAATATACATAACAACAATAATTTTCTGGCGAAAGATCGAAACCTTGCCCTTGTGCCTCCTCGCTCCGCCCTTGATGCAAGACCGCAGCGCAGTAAGGGGTCATTTGATATGGGATAAATAATCTCAATACTAACTGATACCCCTAACCATATGCTGGATAAACTGATTTTCATATTTCATTCCGAGATTATTATTCCTTATGCCTCGTACCAAACGACCCCTAAAAGCTTCATGTCTCTTCATCCATTCCCCTTTTAATAAGATAAAAAACCTACACGTAAATAAAAAAAAGAGAGGAAACCAATGGCACAAACAGTATTAGCTAGACCAACTGAATGTGACAAAGTAGCATACAAACCAGTTATAAATGCAATTACAACTGCAAACATTGAAAGGAACTGCAAAATTGTTGCAACTCTATAAATGTCCATCAGAACTCTCAGCTCTTTTGCTGTCTTGGCCGGTGATTCGCAGACATGACGAAGTAGCTAAACACAGCACCTGCGGAGCATACAAAGGCAATGGCATCCGTAACAACGAATGCACAGAATGCTGATTTTTTCATCAGAATCGCCATTCCTTTGTTAGGGCTATCGTGATCGCTCTCAAAACCTCCCAGTAATGTGAAACCGGCCGCGAATGTAACCGTCACTAGTAGTATGGCCACAACTAGATGTATTTGAGATGCATTCATAATATCTTTCACTTTGACTTTTGTTTCAGCATCATCAGGAGTAGTCATCCTCCTACGACGTATGAATGGATGACCTTAACTTCCTACCTCTTCCTCCCATCAGAGCTATCTAACCTCTGTTGTCTTGCTAGCTCCGAGTTCATTTACCCTTCATGCAAAACCATTATATAGAAAAAGTATGAATCTCCAAAGTAGAAATCCAACTATCTAAGTATCACTATTTGCCTTTGACTAAAAGAAAGGCATTTGTTATTTGCTTTGATTGGAAGAAATGATAACTTCTTGGTTGGGTTTTATGCTTTATAATTTCATTTCATGAAACATATATTACTTCAAACTGTATTTCAATAATTCCCTCTGTTTCACTTTGTTTGTTGTAGTAGGAGTCCTAAATATCTTTTTCCAGCTATCAATAAT
>NW_025869346.1:0-3849 GCF_002878395.1 Capsicum annuum
CTACACTTAAAATTTTTTAAGTGACTAAGTATCAAAATCGAACCACATATAAAACAAAAAATATCGTTTAAAGTCACTAAACTTAACCATTTGAAAATTACCAAGAATCAAAACCAATCCATATTCAAAATAAAAATTCCCCTTTCAAGTATCTACACTTTTACCATTTTCAAGTGACTAAGTAACAAAAAAATACCACAGTCAAAACAAAAAATATCCTTTAAAATCCCTACACTTAACACTTTTTAAGTGACTAAGTATCAAAAACAAACCACATTTAAAACAAAAAATTCCCTTTAAAGACACTAATGTTAACCATTTTCAAGTTACTAAGTATCAAAACAAATTCACATTCAAAACATAAAATCCCCTTTAAAGTCTCTACAAATAACTATTTATCAAATAACTAAATCACCAACCAATCCACATTTAAAAGACAAAATCCCCTTAAAAGTCCACACACTTAACCATTTTCAATTGACTAAGTCACAAACTAATCCACAATCAGAACAAAAAATACCCTTTAAAGTCCCTATGCTTAACCATTTTTAAGTGACTAAGTCACCAACCAAACCATATTCAACACAAAAAATTTCCTTTGAAGTCTCTACAATTAACCATTTTCAAGTAACTAATTCACAAACCAAACCACATTCAAAACACAAAATACCCTTCAATGTCTCTACACTTACCCATTTTCAAGTGACTAAGTCATCAACCAAACCACATTTAAAACAAAAGATCTCATTCAAAGTCCCTACACTTAACCATTATCAAGTAACTAAGTAACCAACCAACCAACATTCAAAACAAAAAATCCCCTTTAAAGACCTTATACTTAACCATTTTCAAGTGACTAAGCCA
The DNA here is from genome assembly GCF_002878395.1 of Capsicum annuum. Classification (NCBI taxonomy): domain Eukaryota; kingdom Viridiplantae; phylum Streptophyta; class Magnoliopsida; order Solanales; family Solanaceae; genus Capsicum; species Capsicum annuum. Next base: position 865 of record NW_025869346.1, read on the forward strand.
CTAATCAAACCATATTCAAAACAAAAAATTTCCTTTGAAGTCCCTACACTGAACCATTTTCAAGTAACTAAGTAACCAACCAAACCACATTTAAAACAAAAAATCCCGTTCAAAGTCTCTACACTTAACAATTTTAACCAGCCAAACCACATTAAAAACAAAAAATCCCCTTTAAAGACCCTATACTTAACCATTTTCAAGTGACTAAGCCACCAATCAAACCATATTCAAAACAAAAAATTTCCTTTGAAGTCCCTACACTTAATCATTTTCAAGTAATTAATTCATCAACCAAACCACATTCAAAACAAAAAATCCCCTTTAAAGACCCTATATTTAACCATTTTCAAATGACTAAGCCACCAGTCAAACCATATTTAAAACAAAAAATCCTCTGTAAAGTTCTTATACTTAACCATTTTCAATTGACTAAGTATCAAAACCAAACCACATTCAAAACAAAAAAATCCCCTTTAAAAACATTACACGTAACCATTTTCAAGTGACTAAGCCACCAATCAAATCAAATTCAAAACAAAAAATTTCCTTTGAAGTCACTACACTTAGCCATTTTAAAGTAATTAATTCATCAACCAAATCACATTCAGAACATAAAATACCCTTTAAAGTCCCTACACTTAAGTATTTTCAAGTGATTATGTCAAAAACCAAACCAAATTTAAAACAAAAAAATCCTGTTCAAAGTCCCTACACTTAACCATTTTCAAGTAACTAAGTCCCCAACCAAATCACATTCAGAACACAAAATACCCTTTAAAGTCCCTACAGTTAACCATTTTCAAGTGTCTAAGTCAACAACCAAACAAAATTTAAAAAAAAAAATCCTCTTCAAAGTCTCTACTCTTAACCATTTTCAATTAACTAAGTCACCAACCAAACCACGTTCAAAAAAAAAATCCTCTTTAAAGTCCTTATATTTAACCATTTTCAAGTAACTAAGTAACAAAACCTAACCACATTCAAAACAAAAAAATTCTTTTTAAAAACCTTACACGTAACCATTTTCAAGTAATATATTCACCGAACAAACCACATTTAAAACAAAAATTCTCATTCAAAGTCCATACACTTAACCATTTTCAAGTAACTATGTCACCAAACAAACCACATTCAAAAGAAAAAATTTCCTTGATAGTTTCTACACTTTATCAATTTCAAGTGACCTAAGTACCAAAACAATACCACAGTCAAAGCAGAAAATATTATTTAAAGTCCTTAGACTTAATATTGTTTAAGTGACTAAGTATCAAAACCAGTCCACATTCAAAACAACTAATCCCCATTAAAGTCTGTACACTTAACCATTTTTCAAGTAACTAATTCGTCAACCAATCCCCTTAAAAGTTCGTACACTTAACCATTTTCAAGTGACCAAGCCACCAATCAAACCAGATTCAAAAACAAAAAATTTCCTTTGAAGTCCCTACACTTAACCATTTTCAAGTGACTAAGTCACCAACCATACCATATTCAACACAATAAATTTTCTTCGATGTCCCCACACTTAACCATTTTCAAGTAACTAATTCACAAATCAAACCACATTCAAAACACAATATACCCTTTATTGTCTCTACATTTAACCACTTTGAATTGACTAAGTCACCAACCAAACCACATTTAAAACAAAAAATCCCATTCAAAGTCCCTATACTTAACCATTTTCAAGTAAATAAGTCACCAACCAAAGCACATTCAAAAAAAAAAATCCCCCTTCAAGTTCATATATTTAATCATTTTAAAGTGACTAAGTATCAAAACCAAACCATATTCAAAACAAGAAATCTCCTTCAAAAGACCTACAGTTAACAGTTTTCAAGTGACTAAGTCAAAAACCAAACCAAATTCAAAACAAAAAATCCTCTATAAAGTTCCTACATTTAACCATTTTCATGTTATTAATCACAACCAAACCACTTTCAAAACAAAAAAAAACATTTAAAGTCCCTACACTTATCCATTTTGAAGGGACTAAGTACCAAAACAAAACAACAGTCAAAAGAAATAACCATCTTTAAAGTTCCAATGCTTAACCATTTTCAAATAACTAAGTCACCAACCAAACCACATTAAAAAAAAATCATCTTTAAAGTCAGTATACTTAACTATTTTCAAGTGACGAAGTATTAAAACCAAACCACATTCAAAACAAAAAATTTCCTTTAAAGTTCCAACACTTAACCTATGTCAAGTGACTAAGTTTTAAAACCAAACTACATCCAACACAAAAATTCCCTTTTAAAGTACCTACACGTACCATTTTTCAAGAAACTAAATAACCAACCAAGCCACATTTAAAAAATAAAATCTACTTAAAGGTCCCTACACTTAAAAATTTTCAAGTGACTAAGTAGCAAAACAATACCACAGTCAAAACAAAAAATATCCTTTCAAGTCCCTACACTTAAAATTTTTTAAGTGACGAAGTATCAAAATCAAACCACATTTAAAACAAAAAATTTCCTTTGAAGTCCCTACACTTAGCCATTTTCAAGTAATCAATTCATCAACCAAACCACATTCAAAACAAAAAATACCCTTTAAAGTCCTTACAAGTAACCATTTTGAAGTGACCAAACCAAATTTAAAATAAAAAATCCTCTTCAAAGTCCCGAAACTTAACCATTTTCAAGTAACTAAGTCACCAACCAAACCACATTCAGAACACAAAATACCCTTTAAAGTCCCTTCACTTAACCATTTTCAAGTGACTAAGTCAGCAACCAAATCAAATTTAAAACAAAAAATCCTCTTCATGGTCCCTACACCTAACCATTTTTAAACAACTGAGTCACCAACCAAACAACATTCAAAAAAATTCCTCTTTAAAGTACTTTTACTTAACCATTTTCAAGTGACTAAGTATCCAAACAAAGCAACATTCAAAACAAAAAATATCCTTTAAACTTCCAACACTTAAAGTCCCTACACTTAAAATTTTTTAAGTGACTAAGTATCAAAATC
>NW_025869348.1:0-1893 GCF_002878395.1 Capsicum annuum
CCCCCCCCCCCAATTAGACAAGGGGAAAAGCATGATGGAAAATCTTCTGTCCCCTCTCAACATCCCCTTAATGAGCATTATAATATGGAATATTGGGGGAGGGGGGGAGGAGGAATAACCATGAATTTAGGAGACACTGATGGCCATGATTAACTCTCATAAACCTCCCCTGGTTACTCTGCTAGAGACTAGAATGGCTGAGCATAAAGACATGGTACATTCTCTTGGCTTTAACAATCAAATCCAGTCCCCTGCTATAGGGAATTCTGGGGGCATTGTTATTATGTAGGACAACACCTCTCTATGTGTTCACGGTATTACTGTCCATCCTCAGGGCATTAATGTCGAGATTAAGGTACACAACCCCCCCTCTTAGTTTTTCTTTAGAACTATTTATGCTAGTACTGATTTTTGTAATAGGCTTTTTTTTTGGGACCATCTGTGTAACTTTACTGACTCTCATATCTCCCCTAGTAATAACCCCTGGTTAATAGGAGGAGATTTCAATGAAGTTCTCAGAGTTTATGAAAAATTTAGGGGAATAATATTAATAGGAACAGAGTTAATGCCTTTTGGGATTACATCAACTACTGTAACCTAGCTGGCATGGGTTTCAAGGGTAGTAAGTTCACTTGGACTAATAAGAGATATAGAATTAGAAGGTCTCTCATTCTGGAAAGGCTGGACAAATGCCTAGCTAGCACTGAGTGGCTGTACCTCTTTCCTAGTACTATGGTCACTCATTTTCCTAGAACCCACTCTGATCACTACCCTCTTTTGGTGACCCCTATAGGTCCCACCCCATCTCCAATAAGCCTTTCAGAGTAGAATCTATGTGGTGTTCCCACCCCAGCTTTGTTCAAGTAATCCAAAGCTCCTTTGGGGGGTAACACTAATCTTACTGAGGATAGTTCTACCTTCCAAGAGAATGCCATCAACTGGAATAAGTTGACCTTTGGCAATATTTTCAAAAGAAAAAGAGATACCCTTGCCAGACTCTCTAGTATCCAAAAATCCACCTACAACCCCACAAGTCTCTTCCTTTAGGATATTGAGAAAACCCTTACTAAGGAATATAGCCTCATCCTTAGACAGGAGCAGGAGTTTTGGAGACTTAAATCCAGAATCTCTTGACTAGCTGAGGTAGACTCTAATACCAAGTTCTTTCATGCCTCCTCTCTCAATAGGAGAAGAAGGAACAGAATCAATGCTCTTCAAGATTACTGTGGTAACTGGTTAATGTCCCCTAAGGATAGTAAACTTTGTATAACTTCCTTCTACCAGTATTTGTTCATGACTGGCCATACTTGCTCTTACAGATACTGCCTGTCGAACCTTTTCTCCAAGGTATCCATCCCTCTTGAGGATCACCCCCTTCTGGACATCATTCCCACCCCCTTGAGATTAAAAATACTATCTCCATTTTCAAACCTGACAAGGCTCCTGGGCCTGATGGCCTCTACCCCTTTGTCTATCAAAAGTACTGAAATATTCTTGGTCCCTATGTTACCTAATTCTATGTTTGAGACCTTCTACAAGGGTTTCATTAGCCCTGAGGTCAACTCTACCTACCTCTGTCTAATCCCTAAATCCTCCAATGCCTCTAGACTCAAGAACTTTAGACCTATTGGCCTCTGCAATACTCATTACAAGCTGATTACTAAGATGATTGCTAGAAGGCTCGAGCCCCATCTGGCTAATATTATTGACCCTAGCCAAGCCAACTTTCTTCCTACTAAAAGAACCTCTGATAATTCTATCATTGTACAGGAAATGATCTCCCATTTCCAGAGGATGAAAGGGAAAATAGGTAGTATGATCCTTAAAATAGACTTGGAGAAGGCCTTTGATAGAATAGAATGATCATTCATTAGACAGGCCCTCTATTTTTTT
>NW_025869349.1:0-1432 GCF_002878395.1 Capsicum annuum
AAGCAAAAATCTACTAGATCTAGTCACAAAAAACTCTTGGCCAAGTCAACACCACAAGACTAAGAGTTTCGGCCAAGGTCTAACAACAACACAATGTTTCTAACTTTGGTAAGATCTTCCCAAGATTGGTTTTGTGAGAACAAAACCAAGACTTGAGCTTTGATACCAAATGATACAAGATCGAACACACAACACGGATTCAAGAGATCTACAAGAACAACAACTACAGAGAATCAAAGGCCCCACTCGGTTTCTCTATGTTTTCAAGACAACAACAACAATATTCAACAAGTAGATAGAGAATACAAGATTACAAGGACTATAGTGAATCGAAGAGGCCCCACACGGCTTCACTAAGTCAACACATAAACAATAATATTACAACAACAAGAAATTTATGGGTACATTAATAACAACAAGAAACCAACGGATTCAACAAGATACAAGATAAATAGTTAGACCAAATGATGGGAAAATCTTAAGAACCCAAGAATTGTTACGCTCTTGGACCCTTAACACCATCTGCGACATAAACCTAACTCTACGTTGATAAAAGAGGGCTTTTACCTCATCTAAACACCAACTTTTCAAGCCAATGTGCAAACACAAGTGAATCCACACTTGTATCTACCCTAGTTTCGATTGGAACTCACTCTCACATGACTAGAGAGAGAACCTTAAGTGTTACAAGTTTCAAGTCTTAAAAATAATCAACTAAGGAACAAAATACCTAAAATGTTTTATTTATATTACATCTCAAATAAAAGGTGAAAAGATAAAAATGCCCTTTAATGACCAAGTGAACATTAGGCAGCTATGTAGTGCCCATTATGGACGGTTTTGGAGTCTCCATCACACTTAACGTGTGCACCTTCTCGGTTGAGTTCAACAAGATCAAAAATATGTCCACCTACGAGGTCGTACTCGTATCAAACTGGTTGTGGTGTATTTTTTTAGCAGTAATACATTTTGTTCTTTTCCTAGTTGACTGGTTTTGATGGTTAAACGGTATAATACATTTATGGCCAAATACGTAGATAGATAACCCTTTAAACCAAGCATACCAAGCATAATTTGCAAGTTAAACACTTGAAACTTTGCTAGTGACCGAATACACACCATAACTTAGTAGAATGTATTTACTAAACACATGAATCATTTATGGCATGGTTGGTGCCGTAGTCGTTTACTCTTCAATTGGTCTTTCCGACTAACAAAAGCTGCTGAATTATCCTCAGTTTCAAGGTCAGGAAGATACCCAACTCGTGCTATAGTCTTTTGAACAAGCAGATCAATCTCATGTTGTTTGGTATCTTCATAGTCCTTATCTGTTCACTTGAAAAGCCTCCTCTGTTCAGTGTCATATATCTTCTGAACAAAAGAAGCAGGATGCTCTTTCCTTTTTGGAATCTGCTCGTTTAATGGTATAAAC
>NW_025869350.1:0-1624 GCF_002878395.1 Capsicum annuum
GTCTATGCATGCGTGAAGCGTGGTAGACCAATCGGTTCCAAATGAAACAATCCTTGAAAAGGATAAGGAGCAAATAATCATAATAGGAAGGCAATGTCTACGACATAACACTTCATGAAACCTTTTTTGTTATAAATGTATTTACATTATAGTGAATGTCTATCAAGATCTACTTTGATATCTATTAGGATTTGGAGCATCAGTCTTTTACTCAGACTAGGAGTAAATTTTCCCTATAAATAGAGGGATTTTGTTCATTGTATTCACAATCTTATGATCTATCATCCCTCAAGAGAAGAAATAAGAATCACTCTCTCTATTGTTTCTACTCTTCTTCTTTATTCTTTCTTATTTTATAACACGTTATCAGCACGAGACTCTGTCAAATAACGATTACAGGTAAGTATATATGATTCATGTTTAGGTGTCTGATCCGTTAGAAAGTTACAAATCGTGTGAAGGGAAACTACTGATTCATTATCTCATGTTGCTGCCTCCATCAATGTCTACTAATGTTAATGCATATCAAGTTTTAACCAATACCATCATGTCTTAAAGTATATGTGAGTAACTTTATTAATTAATATATATTTATATTGGCTAACTTATAATCAAATCATGTACTATTAATTTCTACTTTATCAATCTCGAGGAGCAGCATAGTTACACAGTTTGCATATTCCGGTGATATTCATATAATGTGATCTTATTACTGTTGATTATTAATTTGGTATAATATGTGACTTTTGTTTTAGTAATTTCTTATGTTATTTGTCTTTTGCTACTAATGATATAATTATTGTTGGATTTGAGGAAAAATAATTGATTTGGAACCATTTATGTTTTAAATTTATTCCTCAAGAACAATATTATCAAAAGAGATGACAATATGTTGGGTTCAAGTCCCATCGATTTATGCCTAAGACGCCTTTATATGGATAAGACGTTGAGTTTGAATCTCAATGCACCATATTGATATGTTGTGATAGATAAGGCAAAATAATGGGTATTTGATAAAAAGTCATGAAATTCGACCCATTGAATATGTTCCATTCCATGAAGTGAATGTGGTAGCAATATATGATAAGTCTGAAATATGAAAACTTACTTCTTTGTTGAGGTGTATGTGGTAGCAGTGCATAATATGTCTAAAAGAAGACAAATGGTTGAATTCACGAATATACGTGTGGGGGGACAATATGATAATGATAATCAAAAGTGATGATATTTTCACATGCTTATATGATTATAAGATATGCTAGAGAAAAATTCTCTACATTATATGTATGCCTCGATTTACTTCTGAAGTAGCAAAATCTTGAAAGAGGTTATAAGCTATCATAATTTGATAGACTTAAGGCACGATTATATTCCATTCCTGGGGAATGAAAAACATATTAATGCAAACGTGCACTTAATTATGATTGTATCACAACTCACCTCCGAAAGAGGTTGAATAATTTTGAAATCTACTTCTGAAGTAGTAAATCTAAAATTTATTCATGTAATAGTAAATCTGAAATTTACTAAAGAAAAAGTACATGTCATGGTAAACTTAGAGTTTACTAGAATAAAAGTTCATAAATTGATATGAACGATTGTGACATCTCGAAGATGTGCATGT
>NW_025869351.1:0-2293 GCF_002878395.1 Capsicum annuum
TATGTAATTATTTAAAAGGATGGAGATTTTAAGTAGTTATGGTAAGGTATATTTTTTCACTAATTTTAGTGTTAAAGTTTATTTTATATTTGGTTGGGATAAAATTGTAAAATAATTAATTATTTAGAAGGATGGAGATTTTAAGTAGTTATGGTAAGGTATATTTTTTCATTAATTTTAGTGTTAAGTTTATTTTATATTTGTTTGGGATAAAATTGTAAAATAATTATTTCGGGTTTAGTTATTTTAAAATTGTAATATTATTTTTATCCTATATTTGAGGGTGGGATAACAGTACGAAGATAACTAATCGAAAATAATTAATTAATTTCACAATAGCTTATTTTCAATCAGACGGGCTAAGCAAAGACGGAGCTAGCCTATTAAAGGGGCCAGACAAACCCCTTCGACGAAAAATTATATTATTAATACATAGTTAAAGTAATTTTTATTTATATATTCTAGATGTTGAGCTCCCTTCGATAAATTTTTCTTCAGATTTTAAACCCCTAAGAAAAAATCCTGACTCCGCCTCTCTGGCTAAGGTTATAAAGGCCGGGGCAAAGTGGTATTTACTCTAAAAAATTTAAAAAATAAAAATCAATCCGACCAATTTTCATGCAAATGGAATCTGTCAACTCATAACCACAAGTGTTGTAGTGAAGATTCCTATTTATTACTTTCTCCGTTTCGAAATAAATGAATTGTTAAATTTTGACACATAGATTAAGAAAAAGGCATCAAAGACATAAATTTAATATAAATTTTCATTTTTACCCTTGAAGTCTCTTTTACCCCCCAAAAAAAAAGAAAAAGTTGCTATCTCTTTTGCTTGTCAAATCATAAGGGTAATTTTGAGAAAAAGATTCAACAAGTCACTTATTTTGAAATACCAATAAATACCCCAACAATTTATTTATTTCGAAACGGAGGGAGTATTTATTTACTTAGAGGAATCACCTTTTTTTGTTCAAGTTTTATGCATTAACTGTGTAAAAAGCATTTATATCGTCAGATCACTTAAAAGGTACTCGTTGTACCTGCTTTTGGACTAGCATCATTTTTTAGTTGCAATCTAAAACTAATTTCTTGTAAGGTAAGGCTGCATGCGTACGATACACTCTTGACATAGTTGTAGGTTTAGTGCATCGGACTGCTCTTTTTTTAATCTAAGACTAATTTCTTTTACTTGTACAAAACAGGACGATGTACCACTTTGGGCTACTCTTTCTCTAGCATTTCAAACACTTGGTGTGGTATATGGTGACATGGGGACAAGCCCTTTTATATGTTTTCTCAGATGTATTCAGCAAGGTGCAGATCACTTCAGAAGTAGATGTCTTAGGTGCATTGTCAATTGTGCTATACACAATTGCTTAAGGCTAATGATAATGGAGAAGGTATAATAATAAATAGGCAGTTATCTTTAGTTATCTCTTTCAACCTGTTGTTGTATTTATGATGGTCTTGTTGACATGGCAGGAGGTGGTGGTGAAGTTGAACTCTCAGGCAGTTTGCAAGAGGGATAGTCTACGATCCAGGGAAATGGAGAGATAGATGAGGATGTCTCGCACCGTATTGGGCTAGGTTGGATGAAATGGAGGCTCGCTTCGGGGATTTTATGCGATAAGAAGGTGGCCCCCAAGCTTAAAGGCAAATTCTATGGAGTTGCAGTTCGACCGGCTATGTTGTACGGAGCGGAGTGTTGGCCAGTTAAGACTTCCCATATCCTAAAGTTGAAGGTGGCGGAAATGAGGATGTTGCTTTGAATGTGTGGTTTTATAAGGGCTGACAGGGTTAGGAATGAGATTATTTGGGAGGTGGGAGTTGTATCAGTGGAGGAAAAAATGCAGAAAGTGAGGTTGAAATGGTTTGGTCATGTGATGAGGAGGGGCACGGATGCCTCAGTTCGTAGGTGTGAGAGACTAGCGTTAGATGGTTTCAAGCGGGGTAGGGGTAGACCGAAGAAATACTAGAGAGAAGTGATTAGACGTGACATGGAGCAGTTACGTCTCACTGAGGACATGACCCTGGATAGGAAGGTTTGGAGGAAAAACACTAGGATAGAGGGATAAGGTGGGTGGATGAATCGTAGTCCGTAGTTATGAGGGTTTTGGTGTCTTTTGTTTGGTATTGTACATTACTTTTGTGGATGTTGTATTAATGTTAGTTTTATCATGTTTCATGCTTTGAATATTTTTGTATATTGTTCAGTTTCTTGAGCCGGGGGTCTATCGGAAACAACTTCTCTACTTCTACCCTCCCCAGACCCCACTAGGTGGGAATATAGTGG
>NW_025869352.1:0-1747 GCF_002878395.1 Capsicum annuum
AACAAAATCCATTCCTATATATATAGGGAAAAAATCTATCCCAAATAGCATGGGATTCGAATTCTACTTTATTGAGAATGAATAAATCTAGGAAACTTTAAACTAGGAAACTTTTAAACTAGGAAAATAATATAAAAAATAAATCCCTGACAAAATAAGGAAAAGTTCACAAATTTAATCAAAACTCATATGGCCCAATCTTCTTCCGTTTGGACTTGGATCGTGAAATATGTATAGCACTTAGCCTATGTTTCTTCATAATTCTCGGGCTCGTTCTTAGGTTTTTATTCCATCATAAGTTCTTCTTGATTCACATTGAAGCTCGTCAATTTTAATGCAAGTGGGCTAGACTGGATGCTATCATTCCCCTCTTCTTGAAAACAATTCGTCCTCGAATTTGACATAATCAAGACGACATACAATAGTAAACAATGTCCATTACTTGAAAACAACAATGGTAGGAACAAAACAAGATAGTGACCACGCATCCACTTAACCCAATTAATCCTTGCAGGTATAAATACACCTTTATAAAGAATGTGTACATCATCATCCCAATAGAAAATTATCTTCCTTATATGAGCACAACAATATTCATGTTTAGATGACGTAGGGAATGATATGTCTCTCCAATTTAGCTCTATCAATAATGTACTCCATTGGGCTTGTCAAAGATGTCATAAGCTCCATAAAATATGTATCAAATTTAACACTTTTATGATATAGCCAAGCATCATCAATTACACTTGAAGATTTTTCCACATAACATTTATTCACATAAGCATAGGAGATTTCAAGAAGGTTAGAAGAATCTTTCAATCTCAAAATACAATTTCCATTAAATTCTAAGTAGCTGCTCAAATTCACCAACAAGGAATCATGAATAGGTTCAACAATGGGCATTTGATCTCTTGTATCATAATAGACACGAATTTCCTCATCACTGGTAGCAAACATTTTTTTTCCTTACAATCACCAAGACTTGAGGAGTCATTCCTTAATTTGTTCTTATGTAGCAAAGGAATAATATTACCTCATTTTTCCTTGCTCATTAGCGTTAGATCTACATTTGCCTTGTTGGACTTCTTATCATAAGTTTCATCTTGGACAAGTCCAAAATAATTCTCTTTACCTATATCCTTCTTATGAACAAACACTTGCTCAATGGGACATGTGGTTTCAACCACCTTAGTATTAAGCTCATCCACTGAAAACTTTTCAATGCAAATTTTTCCATGAGTACCTATAAGAGAATCAAAGCAACTAAAAGAATAAGTAGGAAGGTTAGAGCTAGAATAAGAAATAACCTTACTCAAACTCCCTTGGTTCTCTTTCTCTACCTTATTATTATCCCTCTTTTTATTACTCTCATGATCATCTCTCCTTTCTCTTCTCTTGACCTCACTTGAAATCCCGTTCTCTTCACACAACACAACCTTTCTTCTTTCCTCTCTTGGAATATCAACATGCTCCCCCTTACTCCTATCATTCTTTTCTCTCTAAAAAATTTTCATTGCTTCTTTTACACGTTTGTGATCTTCATAAAGTTGGGATGGAGTTAAAGGTACAAGTTTATATTTTCTTTTGTTTAGCTCAAGAGAAACTCTATTCTTCCCCCTATGATAAATTGCATTCCTATCTACCTGCCAGGAATGCCCAAGCTTGATATGACAATCTTGCATTGGAATTACATCACAAAGAACATTATCAAAGTACCTTCCAATGGAGAAAGAAATCATGCATTGCT
>NW_025869353.1:0-2290 GCF_002878395.1 Capsicum annuum
TCAACTTAAAGGTACTTTTTACATGAACTAATTAAAAGTATAATTTTGATAGTATATGTGGCACACATTTGTGCTTATGTGATATGCGTTCTGCTACGTATGTATCACGTAGACACTAAGAATGTAAAAATTATACTTTTAATTAGTTTCAGGGATAACAGGACCCTTTAAGTTGAGGTGTGTCTTTATCGTTTTGAGTATAGTTCAGGGGTAATAGGTATTATCTCAAAAGTAATTGCTGCTTCAATTTCCCAATGCCTCTAATTCACCGATGAGATAAACCTTAGGCAATATTCTTGTGATTATTATTTTTTTGATAATTAGAAATGAGAGGGAATAAAATATTCAATTTATTCAATTTTTTGTCTACTTTCCTTTCGATAAAGCTGTCTTTTCATTATTTTATTCAATTTTATTATTTAATTATTTTTTACTATACTAAACTCCTAAAATATATGGGACTCTAAAATATATGGAAAGAGAATCAATTAATATTTTTCTTTATACAGGTCAACTAGAAAAATACTCCTAAAATAGAACTCTATTAAAAAAATATTTCTATAAATATTGAGGTCTAGAGAAAATTATTTATACTAATTTATGCACACAATATGCTTAGGTCTTTCAATAACATATGTGTGCCCTTTTTTTTACATTTTTCTTTAACTGTTTTTTTATTCTCTCTCCTTCTTCTTCCTTTGTCTTTTAAGTAAGCTACTGATTCACTTGTATTTCATAGATGTTAGCTAGTTGGTTTTTTATTTTGTAAAGTATTACCTTTCCATTTTTTTCGATCAATGTATGGATAAATATATACAGTCCATCAGGCTCTGTATAATACATTCAATAAATGTTTTTATTATTAGTTTGTATAATAATTGTATTGTCTTAGGATCTCTATTAGTTTATTATTTTGTGGTACTTTACACGTTGTAGAAGAATGTCGATCGGATTTGAGGAATTTTGTGTGTAAATTTTAAATTTAATTGTATTATTTTGATATCATTTTTATCATATTATTTTGTTGTAGTTTGCAGGCGGTCGATAAATGTCGGTTGACTTTGAGAATTATTTTCGGTAAAAGTTAGGTTTAATAAAATAAATTCTCCATCTTTACATATTCAAAAGATGTTGAATTTAATTATTGTATTTATATTTATTATTTAAACAAATTTTTTATTTAGCGTAACGTTTGAATTCATTAAAGTGAGGTACACGCGTGAGGTGCGTACATCTAAACTAGTTTTATAAAAGGTTATAAACAACATTTATAAATTATTGTTTTAAAATAATAAATATAGCCACATTTTAAAAGGGTAATCATATTTGTAAAAGGCCTTGCCAATTATATGATGTTATGGCAACATTTATAAAATATTATGTATAACATTAAAGAGCACGCTTTGCAAGTGTTGTCTAAATTATTATGGCTTAAAGGTAAAACTTAAGGTTACATTTTAAAATCTTGCCCAAAACTATTTTAGGCAACACTTTACAAGTGTTACCCAGATTTAGTGTGGCCTTAGGACCAAAATGTTGTAGTGTCATGGAGTTTTGTGCTAAAGGTGACAAAAGAGTTTTAAAATGAAGTGTAGGTGGCTCAAGTTTTAATAATTGAGTGTAGGTGGCAATTACTTTATTAAGTATCAAGAAAGTAAGAAAAGTTTGAAAATAACCCACAAATTTTTTAATTTACACTTTGATCCAATGTAAGACCTAATATAACTAGAAACGGAGGGAAAAAAGACGTGTTTCTCTCTCTTCTCATTTATTGGAGTTTTCTCTCTCTTCGCAATTTTTGTTGTTCATTGTTGTTGTTGAGATGCTTTATTCATTATCTTCATCATCTTGCTCTTCATTATCATCTCTTCTTATTCATCATCATCATCTTGTTGTTGTTGAACATTGTTGTTGTTACCTCTTCTGTTGCTGGTTGATCAAATTTTTTTAGGTCAAATTTTATTCGTATATCACTTGGACATTACTTCATAGGTGATTTTAATAAGTAAAATTATAATTTTTAGTTGAATTTCTCATCTAGGTTTATCTGCTACTACTTTTTTTTCAATAATGAATAAAACATGTAACGTAAATCCAACAGATGAGTAATCTGTTGCAATAAATATGACTAATCTGTTACAACAGATGATTCATATATTGCAACAACATGTGGGTAATCTGTTGCAACAGGCTACCCATATGTTGCAATAGATTACTCATTTGTTGGATTTGTATTATAGTGTTGTAACATGAATCCAACATAAGGGTCATTTGTTACAACAAATTAGTC
>NW_025869354.1:0-4687 GCF_002878395.1 Capsicum annuum
CCATGACTGATATTTGTACCTATAAATGCATAATATACATATAAAATGTAGAAACATAAACAAAGAGGGAGTAAGGTTCAATCTTGAATAATAAAATATCTGAAATAAGGTGGTATCACAGTACCAAAACAAAACTGAAAATACTAAAGTCTAAATTTGAAAACTCTATAATCGTCTGAAAGCCTCTAAACTGTCTGAATAAGGAGTTGAAGGAACATATCTCCAACTAACTCCCTAAACTGAAAATAAACTGAAATACTGGAATAATAAATGTAACGATTATGTCCTCGAAAGATGAGGACTCACTTCTTACTGAACTGCTACTGAAGATCTAGAAGCTGCGCCTCAGAACCTATGGTGTAACATAAAAAGAAAGCACCATAGCGCAAATGCGTCAGTACAACTAAAGTACTGAGTATACGTGGGGGTAGGCTAAATGCCTGAGGTTTATATGCATGAACATGCTGACTAATATGAATGTGAGAATACATACATACATACATACATACGTAACTGATACTGAACTCGTGGAGATACTGACTACTTGAATTTGAACTCTGACAACATGAATTTTATGATATTGAGATACTGAATGACTGATAACATGGATGACTATATCTAATAGTCCTAATTCTAGGGAAAACTGTCTAAGTTCCAAACTGTATCTGAACATCTAAGCCTGAGATTAGTCCTAGCTAACGAGTGATCTCTGAAATTGATAATGAGAATACTCGACTGAATCTGAGATTGAGATCAAGCTTGTCCGCCGGGTGACCTCTAGATCTAATAATAAGCATTTGAATATGGGACCAAGCCTATCTGACAGGATGGTCCAAGAATCAATGGAACTATCTAAGTTCTTTACTGAGATCGATGACTGTATCTGACAGTCCTGATTCTTGATTTCTACTCTGAAGATTGAGACTGAAACTATAACTGTAACTGTGACTATGGGAGGTAGTAACCTAACCGACATGCCTCGATACTGTACTGGTGGGGTCCAATCTTTTCCCTGATTGGAAGGGTGTCAATACCGTGTGACGGGTAGAGACCTCTACTATGGTCAAGCCTCTCTGACGGGTGACCCTGAATAGAAAATCAAGCCTAAGGCAATATAACAGTCAAGTATAGCCTTAATCTGACGGGTGACTCCTGTCCTGCGCTGGCTACGTAGTTCTGGAGTACAAGGATTACTGCTAACGGCTCTGCTTTTATAACGGGAAAAATCACCATCCCTGCACTCGCTTAGTGCTAGTCCCTACTCCCAACTGAAAGACTCTAAAAAGATTAACTGCGCTGAACTGACTAACTGAACTGAACTGATTTATAAATTGATTAACTGAGCTGATAATATTTTCTTCGCTGAACTAAGCTAAATTCACTGAGTTTCATTGACTGACGGAAAAGCTACTTGAGATCTGAGGTCTGACTGAGAGTACTGAAACTACTGGGACTACTGAACTACTGAGATTTTTGAGTTTTTCTGAGTCACGTGACTAACTGAAATCTATGGATCATATCTTGACTGAGGATGTCTTGAAACATGACACTAGCTCTAGGCACACAACTATAGTTTTTGGAAACAAGTACCCCCAGGACTCGATGGAAGGAAATTGACACACATGACTGACTTAATCATAAGAGTAGATTCCACAATTCACAATATCATAAGTAAGGATTTCATAATGAGAATGATTCTCAACAAACTATCACATGATCGGGAATGTACACAACATGTATATACTTGCATGGCTTCAATAACATGGTCATTCCATATCACAACAATATCATGAGCATCTCATACAACATCTTCAATTCAAGACAATAGAATGGGAATCACGTTGAACATAAACTTAGAACATGGAATAGTCATTTAGGACTTATTATATCATAAAAGCATGATTTCTATTCCCTTAGGTATTTTCATAAACACCTTACATGCACATCTTAGGCATAGGTGGATTCACCAAGATTACAAATATTCAACCATCATTTTCACATATTTATACATTAAATACCACCATATCCTCACACAAAATATACAAAGATCCCATCTTAGGCATCATCAAACTCTAACCACATGAACATCAACCAACAACAACATAAACATCATAATACATAATTTAAAAGGTGGTTCTTGAGCTTCATGGACGAAAGGAGTCCATGAATTAACTCACGCATACCTTAGAAGGAAGATTCTTGATGATTGACGGAGGAATTTCCTTGAAATTAGATCTTCAAGCTTAATTATGCAACCCTAGTTGTTTTTCTCTTTTAGTGCTCTAAGATGATGAACTTAAAATGTTAGTAGGGTTATAATGTAATTAGGAGCTATATATTTCATAGGGTTAGGTTTAGGGACGTGTAAGGAATGTTAAAAGACTTAATTACCCTCAAAATAACTCAAAATAGAGTGTTTAAGTCACTTGAAACCATAAGTTATGCGCCGCATATGATATCACGTATATCTACATAGGCGCCGTATATGCTATCGCCTATATTTACATAGGTGCCACATATGCTATCGCCTATATCTACATAGGTGCCACATTTGCTATCGCCTATATCTACATAGGCGCCGCATATGTTATCGCCTATATTTATATAGGCGTCGTATATGCTATCGTATATGCTTTTCAGTGGCCATGTGCGATTGGTTAGGCGATGCACTCTACTTTGCAAAGCCATAACTCCTAGCTCGGGTGTCGGGTTTTGATGAAATTGGTATCGTTGGAAAGATAATTCGATTCTTTATAATTTAGTGGGCAGAAATATGAAGAAATACCACATTAACATCGAGTTATACTTGTTCAAATATAACCCTTACGAAATCTAACACTAAAACTTGATGGATTCAAAAACTCTTAGCTTGTATTACCTTAAGTGACTCATATAAACATGCTTAACGCATCATAAGATATATTATTGCTAGGATACTCATTGTAAGTCATGTACTAAAGTATGAATCACAGGATAGGAGATTTCATATGTATAAAAAATTGTTCGTCTCCTAGCTTAGAAACATGTGGGGTATTACAATATCTCCCCCTTGGGAACATTCGTCCTCGAATGAAAATTAACTGAGGCGGGAGAGATAATAAGATAAAGTACGTACAAGACATACACTACTGACACATGGGTTCATGACTGACATGACTGAAAGCTGAGCACAACATACTGAACATGCATATCTGATGCATGGGATACTGATTCATGAATATAAGACTGAGGATTCTAATAAAGTGAGTTTTCTCAAAACGAGAATGCATATCTGATGCACAACTGAAAGGCTGAATCCATGCATATCTGATGCATGATTACATGACTGACATGATATGTAAATATATGAGTGAAGATACTGATAAATATATTTTCTCTACTGAACAGATATATCTAATGCCTGAATATCTGACTGAAATGACTCTTGAAAGCTTGACTGATTATTCCATGGCACTTGATAACTAATTTATAACGGGAATATAAAAGAATTAAGAAAAGGTGGG
Source organism: Capsicum annuum (assembly GCF_002878395.1). NCBI lineage: Eukaryota > Viridiplantae > Streptophyta > Magnoliopsida > Solanales > Solanaceae > Capsicum > Capsicum annuum. The sequence goes on from NW_025869354.1 coordinate 3,504, forward strand.
GTATCTCCCCTTTGGGATACTATGTCCCTTTAGGAATGTTTACCTTGCTGAGATACTGGGGTGATGCACAGGGCATCTACGAACTAGATTATAACTAAATATTGGAGAGCTGAAACTAATGCATGATGCATGAATTGAACTAGACCTGCTAATATTACTGACTAACTCAGGTGGAAACATAAGCTCAAAAGAGCGCAAGATATCTAACAATGCATACAATGATCATGAAAAACTTGTAACTTACCCGAATCTTGGTTGGGGAAACTGTCTGGATCATGGTGAGTCTCGAGTAAATAGAGTCGATTCTGACGCTGACCACTATTGGTGCTTGGATTTGCGACCTGCTTACGTGAATCTCTACCTTTCTGAGCTAACACTCTACACTCGCACATTCTGTGGCTTGGCTTACCGCACCCAAAACATACCAAACTATTAGCTCTGTATGCACCTAGATGATTCTTGCCACACTCTCCATAAAGCGGATAAGTATGCTCACTTCTAACACTACTCTGGGCTTTGGAGCCTGGCGCCCCACCATGACTAACATCTCCAAAATTAGGTGTGGGCACACTAGCTGAAGATGGAACAGGGGCTGAATTTTTCTGACTATGGTGAGAACGATTACCACCCTATGACCCAGCTAGAGAAAGGTTGTAACTACCTGTTCTGAATCTCTTATTAGATCTCTCCCTCTCCTTAGACTTATCAACCTCTATCTGCTGAGCATGTATCATTAACCTAGCAAGGTCCATGTCCCTATTGAGCATAGCTATTCTATACTCTTTCAATACTAACCCGGACACACCAGTCATAAACTTACTCATACTCGCTCTGGGGTCAGCTATCAAGTCAGGATCATATTTAGCTAACTAGTTGAACTTAAGACAATACTCCTTCACTGTTATGAAGCCTTGTCTCAGGTTCATAAACTCTTCTACCTTAGCTTCTCTCATCTCTAATGGGAAAAACTTATCTAAGAAGGCATCCTGAAATATCTGCCAAGTCATGGGAGTTGCATCTTCCCCTCTACTCTTCTTCCATAACACTACCCAATCATGAGTAATATCTTTCAGCCTATAGGGTGCTAATTCCACACTCTCCTCCTCTGACACATGCATGATTTGGGTGATCTTCTTTACCTCTTCTAGATATAGTTGTGGGTCCTCACCTATTACTAACTCAAA
>NW_025869355.1:0-1391 GCF_002878395.1 Capsicum annuum
AATAATTACATTACTTCCTTGATATGTGGTAGCGTCGCATTTATTATACCTCAAATTCTCTTTTGAAATAAAAAATAATAACATTGAAGTTTTTATCACCGATTTAAGCAAATAACTAAAAATAAAAGCTTTTCCTAAACTAAGCTCTAAGGGGTATCTAATATCTTCCCCTCGAGTAACCAGAACCCTTACTCAGAATCTCAAAATATTTTCGATAGACTAAAACATAATTTTTACAATAAAAAATGATTTTTCCTAATTTTCCTAAAAAGTTAGGTGATGACTCTAAAAAATAATTTTTTTTAATCCCAAGAGTCACGACACCCCACCATACGTCGTGTGCTGTTTCAACTAGTTCGAAATAGGGCTCGACAGACATTACTACTAAAAACGAGTAAGAAGAAGAAATTAATAAAAGTAGGAGAGTTTAAGCGGAGCAAGAGAAAAGACTGAAAAGAAATTTAAGAGGAGAAGGAGAATTTAGGAGACAAAAATAGTGGATATTAAGAATTGAGTATAAAAAGAGGAAGAAAGTGGGTGTCGGTACCCTATTTCGAACCGGACGAAACAGCACGCGACACATGGTGGTATGTTGTGACTCTTGGGATTTGAAAATTATTTTTTAGAGTCGCCACCTAATTTTTTAGGAAAATTAGGAAAAACCCACTTTTATGTAGAAAATTCTGTTTTGGTCTATCGAAAATATTTTGTGATTTTTGAGTAAGGATTTTGGTTACTCGACGGGAAGGTGTTAGGCACCCTCCAGAGCCTGTCCGAAGATAGTCCTTATACTTAGTTTAGGAAAATATTAGGAAAACTATTATTTGCTATTTGCTATTTGCTTTAAACAGTGATAAGAAAACTTTATCATATATTTATTACTTTTATAAAAAAAAGGCTTAAGGCATAGGAAGCGTGACGCTACCATGTATCAAGGGAGTAATGTAATTATTGTACATATATTACGTAGATATTTTAAGATGAAAAGTAGTCTTTTTATAATTATGATAATATAAAGGAGCTTTATTATTTTTTAAAATGCATAGAGTTGAATATGTAAATAAAATTATTTTCTAACAAAAAAAAAATATATTTTTAGCATAAATAATTTATTTAAGACAAATGTGAATATATTTGAAAATATGAAAGGACGTAAAATTCACTCCAATGAATTTATAGTAATATTGGAAATAAGTGAGAAATAAACGACAATACATAAGTTAAATGAAGTCGAGATAATAATAATAGTAATAATAATAGTATTAGTAACTTGATAGTAGTGACGACCGTAATGGCGGCGATAAAATAAATAAATATTAGTGATAAGGATAGTAATGAATATTTATAATAAGAATGAAAATAATTGTCATAATAGTAGGAAAAATAATAAG
>NW_025869356.1:0-1241 GCF_002878395.1 Capsicum annuum
TCGAATTTGCATAAATTTGGTATCGATGGAAAGATTATTCAATGATCTACAGGACAAAAATTTGAAATTAGGGAAATTCTACACGGTTCAATCATCATTCACTTTGGAAGTTATTTCTATATACTCAAAAGACGGATTTAGGCTTAAGGAACTATCGGGGTATTACAATATCTCCCCCTTGGAAACATTCGTCCTCGAGTGTTGCTAGTTTGGCCAAGAATAAAGAGAAAACTGAAGATACATAACTGAAACAACTTGCTAATCTGAATCTATATCTTTCTAAACTTTGGAGTACTTCGTTGAATGTATAAACTCGTGATGAGAATAGCTATACCGCCGGATCCGTGACTGGAAAAGAATAGAATAGAGGACAGCTATAATTCTAAATTTAAGAAATATGATGGTAAAATAATCATAAATATCAAACTTAATCAACTCAAATCTCATAAATCATAAATAAATTAGTTTGGGTGTAAACCCACTTGCAAAGATCATGAAATTTCAATAGTAAAAACCAAATCTTTGGGCACAAGAATGAAAGAATATTCTTATTCAAGCCCCACATACCTTGATTATGATTTTGAGATGAAGAAACTTGATTGGAACTTCTTTCTCTCACTTTTGAGCTAAATTTCTTAATGCCTTGACTTAGACATCTTAAATCTTGAACCACTTGAAGGTATTTATGGAAGGTTCTTGAATTTTCTTGGAGAAGATTGGATTTTTGGGTTGAGAGAAAACCCTAGCTTCTTGAATATTCTTGGAAAGAAATTGGAGAGAAATGAATTTCTCTTCTCTAATTGGATATATATATATAGAGGGTAAGAACGGGTAGAAAAGACCAAAATACCCTTGAGCAAATTCTAGAACTGGAGCCCGATTTTTGGTCCTGGCGAGACGCGCCAGGATCGCGGTCCTTCACTGGATTTGGACAATTGAGAAACTGCTCAGTGGCGCGATGCGGTAAAATCACGTTGTCACCTTAGTTGTGACTTGGAAGGGCACCGCGATGCGGTGGAATTGCGTTGGTGCACTGAAATTTGAAAATCCTAATATTGAGCCTTGGCGCGACGCGTCAATATTGCGGAGGCTCACTGGAAAATGACAATTGCAATTTTGGCTGGCTCTGTAACGCGCTAAAGTGCTAGGTGGCACACTGTCTTACTAAAATGACTTTAACTCTTCACCCGAGTGTCGAATTTGCATAAATTTGGTATCGATGGAAAGATTATTCAATGATC
>NW_025869357.1:0-3000 GCF_002878395.1 Capsicum annuum
AACCTATTAAATTATCTCTTGATTTTCTAAATTGGACAAGTAAAAGTTGACTTGGGGAGTATATTCTAGCATTAGGGTCGTTTTTACTGATGGACTTGTACTTCCCCAAAATACAAATGTTGGTATACTTTCCTTGGATTTACCCTTAATACATATGTTTATTGGCATTTTAAATTGTTCTGATTTTTTTTTTGGTCCAGCTTGCTAATTTCATATGCTGCACCTATTTCTATGAAAAATTCTTTTTCATTTGCATAAATGTATATTCTAGTATTTGGGGTATTAATATGTATTGATCTATATATACTTTCTTGTATATAAAGTTTCATGAGTGTACCTTTAATCTCGTGTCTTATCCGCATATCATTATTCCAAGTATTTGATTTCCACATTCAAATCTTAGCCCAGTAATTTGAGTTGAGGGTGCAAACCCGAGAGAGTTTTTGTGTTGTTTCTTCTGCTAAAAGAATCATTTTACAGAGTCTCATTCCAAAGAATTTTGATGCATAGTTCAGTAGCTCAAATAGATGAATAAATAAAACAAATAAAAACACGCATACAAAAGAGAAGGACATAGCATTTTGTTATATCACTATTTCAATTATTCTATTGAGTTACAATATTTACTATTCACCTATGTTCTTAAGTTTTTGATGTGTTTGTTAGCTTTTTATTATGCTTTTGTGATACAAGGGCTTAGATATGATGATTTATATGATCCAATGTATGATTTGGACGTGAAGGAGGCTCTTAATCGCCTTCCGAGGGAGATTGTTGATGCCAAAAACCAGTACCTTCTGTGTGCCATGGACCTCTTCATGAAGCACCCGTACCTCCCAGAGGATCTCCAGGTACTTTAATAGAATCCCATCTGTTCTGGACTAAGATAAACTTAATTATTTGTAATTTCCTCATGTGATATATGTAATACAAATGACACAAGTAAAGAGTACTTTGGGTGCCCTGGGCTTTTTTCCACTTCTCTACTTTTCTGCCTTCTCTCATTTGCTTATTTTGTTCTTATTTCAAATATTCACTTAAAGGAAGTGATGTTGCATATAATTATAAATGAAGAACTTTCTTTAACAAATACAACAGTAGCCACAAATTATATTGGAACTTTTGGTAATCATACCTTGATAGCTCTTGTGTTTGTGGTTGGATGTTTTAACTTAGTAAGCATCCTAATATTCCTATGGTGGGTGGTCGATTCATAGTCTGTAGTTAGGAGGGTTCAGTGTATCTTCGTTGGTAGGTCTAGGGGTGGGGGGAGGGGGTCCATTGTTTGTTTATGTAATTTATTGTTGTGTTATTTTTATTCCTGTTACATACTTTTGAAGTTTTTGTCCTTTTGTCTTGAGCCGGGGGTCTATCGAAAATAGCCTCTCTACTTCCCCGGAGGTAGTGGTATGGACTGCGTACATTTTACTCTCCCCAGACCCCACTAGGTGGGAATATACTAGGTTTGTTGTTGTTGTTGTTGTATATGTGTTCCTTGTATTTCGTAAGTGTTTATTTTGGAACATTTTGGTGAAATTACTGTTTTGTTCATGCGTTATCTGCTGGAATTATATCGTTGTTAACTCGGTTTTAACTACCACTATGGATAAGAAAACTGCAAGGATCTGAACTGAAGCCAAGTTTTGATCTCTATCACTTTAAATGATTTGAGAGGGATTACTACAAGCAACTAGCTTATTTGAAGATTGAAATTCTTAGGCGTCTTTGTGATGATGTGATTGAAGCAGAGTCTATACAATCAACGCTTAACAAAAGAATTATGGCAGCAGAGAACACGGATTTTTATCAGAATTTGAAGTCTTGCAGTTTCAAGTATAGGAGGGTTTCCATGAATGTTGTTGCAGGTTCACGTAAAGGTGAGGGGCAGAGTTGTTGGCAACAGATCTATACGGTCGGCTGTACTATGGTTGTTGTGATTACCTATTGCTGTAAGGTCCATATTATAGGATTACCTTACAATTTCCTTCAGTGTCATGTGGTGTTTTCATTTTATGTTTTATCTGCAAAATGCTATAGTTTGTAGGTAAAATTTCAGCTAATGAATTGGTCTTTTCTACCACTTTTTGGTCATTATTGTGAATCACTCATCTAAAAAGCTAATTCCAAAACCTCCATCTTTTGGAATTTTTGGCTTATTATCCCCCACTGGGGTGTTGATATCTTCTATTGCCATTGTTTAGAGAATGAATTGAAATTTGAAAAGTATGAATATATGGTTCTCTATCATTATTTCTTCAAACAGGTGCGTGATTTTCATGTGAATCTACGCCATAGCTAATTTTCATGTGCACAATTAGCTTTTCATGTATAATAAGTAATTTTTAGCTTGTTCCTTGCAAATGGCAGATTCATTGACTCCATTGACTGCACTGATGGATGTCGTCCAAGTAAAATGTATTTCTTGAGGACGCTCATTGAGAAAACCTTAAAAGATCGAGAAGATTTCCTCGTCGAACCCAATTTTGTCTCTAATCTTATCCCGCCTGACGAGTATGTTCATCAAAGTTGCTATTCTTTCTCATTTATTGGCACTACAATACATGAGACATATCAACCTCGGTGGGACTATTTAGGAAGGTGATAACTTAAATCTTTTTTGGCATTCAAATTTTTTCTCTACACATCTCGAGTAAAGTAATATACATGATTCATTACGTAGAACAAAATGAATGCTTCAACTTTTGTATTGAGATTTAAATATTCAATAGGGATAATCCCTAATTATTCATAAATGACCAGTTTTTGATATCTATTAGATCTAAAAACATGTATACTTCAGTAGTTTAATTTGTGCTTCCGTTTCTCACATTATTTCAATAGATATATGCATTTTATCCTTCTAATTTCGGTTGTATGTGTATGTAAAGAACAAAGATAGATATATGATTTCACTTAGTTACATACTACTACTCCATCTAAACTATATAGCTTCTATGTTTTATTGATTTTCAGCTTGCTCATTGAGATCCTAATTGTTTA
>NW_025869358.1:0-3764 GCF_002878395.1 Capsicum annuum
GGCTTGAGAGGAGCCTTCTAGTGTGTTATAAGTCCTTCAAATTTAAGTTATGCCCTCGTTCTTATGAGTTATTTAATTAAGATAGAGTAAGGTGTATTCTTAGATCATTGAATATTGTGTGTCAAGTTTCTATCTCTTTTATTATGTAATCTTGTTATCATTATGTTTGTTAAAAATCAAAGTCTAGTGAAGCCGTGTAAGGCCTATTTCGATTCACTAGCATAGTTTCTTTGTTATTCATATAATTTTATTAATCAAAACACAAAACCAAAGTCTAGTAAAGCCATGTGAGGCCTATTTTGCTTCATTAGCAACTTGTTATTTATCTTGTTGTTCTGCTGTTAGTTGAAAGTATGGGTTTCTGTGTAGTGATAGAAGTAGTAACATTTAGTTGAAAGTCTTGTGTTAGTTGAACTTGTGGGTTTAGAAGTGTTGTGGCAAGAATGGTGATAAGGGCGATTTTTTGAATATGTATAGCTGAATTTTTCCTTATGATTGAATTAGTAATGAAGTGATATACCCTTGTTTGTTAGTTTAGTGAAGTTAGAGAAAGAGATTATTAGTTAAGGTGGATTGTTGTTTGCTTGAAGTATGAAAAGATATATTGATGGTATTTTTTTTGCTAGGAAAGTATAGGTTTTGATGAAAGTACTTGGTGGTTGAGTATTGTTAATTTAGGCTTTCCTAAGATTTCAAGAGGAAGTTTAGATGGGTAAATAGTAATTATGTGATGAAGGAGGATGTGTTAATAGATTATGAATAAGATAGGCCATATGATTATGATCGATTGTCATTGTGTGCTAGTTTTTCTTAATGCTATGTTCTATAGTTTTGAAGTGAAAATTGTGTGTGAGATTGGGTTGTAAATCTTGTTTAGATCTAGAAATTAAGTTTGAACAGTTGATGGTTTGGTTGTTGATGCTAGTTATATGGAGGTGATCTAGTAGGCCTGAACAGTGTATGCAAGAGTGAAAAATCATGTGTTCATTATTAAGTATGGTGTAGAGGTGTGCCCAAGGTGCTATAGGGCTGCATTATTTTTTGAGGATTATTGCATATTGTGTGGTTAGTAGTAATGTTGAGTTGCTAGGTGTATAAAGGCTAGTTAGATATTTTATGTTGTTCTTGATAGCTAAGTTAAGGAGTTATGATTGAAGATGTTGAGTCTTTTTAGTATGATTTTATTCTCATGGTTTGGGAAAAATATAAGTATAGAAGTATGATCTTGGTAGGCTATGATTATGTGATTAGAGATGTAGATATGATTGTAAATGAGAGTGTAAGTCTTTGATGATGATTATTGAAGCTAGGAATTAAGGATGGCAAATAGATGGGTTGTTCAAGAATTAAGTCGGTAAATTCAAAATTAGTTTATTCTTGTGAGTTTAACATTTATGTGTAGATAATAGAATGATGAAATTATGGCTTAATCTCGAGGATATGGAGTAGTCCATCATACTTATAATACAGTCTTTGACCTAAGGGGGAGTTGGTTAGTGAAGAACCAAACCGAGTTTTGAGAATTAGATTGTGATACATGTCAATAATGAGTTATGATTAGATAGTTATCCCTTTTTACTCTAGAGTATTCCTTGGATTTCAGTCATTATAACACCAAATCCATCACTTGCTTGACAAATCCATGCCACATGCCTATGCTTATACCTATCACGTGTGCTCAAGCCCATTCTCAGCTTCTAGCAAGCATGTAACAGCTTCACTCTATGATTCGAGTTATCTCTTATGAATCTATGAACTCCATTCTTATGTTGAATAGCTCATGATAAGTATAAACTCATATTTTAGAGTGTGACCAATGTTTAAACCCATGATATTAGTGAAGTTCTCATTATATCGTGCATGTCCTAAGCTTAGATTTCTTTAATGAATCCATGCCTTTGATATTTTATTCCTCAGGCCTAAGATAAGTGTTAATATTATGAAGTGTAGTTTCTGTGCTTCAGGTTCTTATGTGTTAGCCCTTCGGTGACCTCTTCCTATGTTAAGATAGTGGTGATGATAGTGGATAAGAAATGGTTTATATGTGAGAGAGTTGATGACCCTCATTAAGAAAGATTATTTATTCTTTTCTATCTAAGGCTAAAGTGTGAAGTAAGATTGAGGCCAAGTCTTTGATATATGTCATGGTTAGTTAGAAATTGTGTGTATGTTTTTAAGAATAGTGCAAGAAAATTGTTGTTGATAAAGGTTTAGAGAATATGCAAAGTATGCCTTTCGGGGTATTTGCTTTAAAGTTATATGTGATTTTTAATGATAGGCTTGAATGTCATGTTGGGTGTAAGATGATGAATGCAATATGCACTAGTGAATCTATATCAAGAGTTTTAAATTAGTCATTGAAGTGGTAAGGCACGTTATGCTTAGGGTGTGAGCTCTAAGAAGATATAGAATATTGAACCTTGTGGTTTAGACTAGTATTGTGGTTTGCCATGTTGTATCTTGTGATTTAGTGTTAGGATTGATCATACTAAGAGAACTTAGTTTAGTTTTGACCTTAGTAGAAAGATTTTGTTGTGCCAATATGAGAATTATAAGTTGAATCAAATGAGTATGGTATTTAAGAGGAATAGTATAGTTAAGAGAGCATTTGAGAAGTGATTCTAAGCTTGAAAGTAAGAAGTTGCGTTGCCTATGGCCTAGCAATCCTATCCTAGTTTATGAGTTATATAATTATATTCCATGCTATAGAGTTATATCAATGTTGTAATTCCTTAGTCAAATGTCTTGTTCATAGCATGCACGAAATTCGTTGCTCCCTAATGTCAATAGAATTTCGTAGAAAAATGCTAAAGAAATACTCCATTTGAGTATGGGTAGTCAGTATGATCTAGTCCATATAGCCTGTAATCTAGTTTACCAAGCAAGGAGATAAGCTCCTATAGATTCTTAATTTTCCAGCTAGTCTTACTATCCGCAGTCTTATATGTATGTACATTCCAAGAGGCAATGTGTTTATGTCCAATTAAATTATGTATTCAGCTCAGTTCATGCATCAGTTTCAGTTTCAGATATTAAGTCATGATTCAGTTCGTAAGTATCCTGTGTAGTATCATAGTCTCTTCCTAGTATTTTTATCAAATTATTATCATTTGAGGATGAACGATCCTAAGAGGGGGATGTTGTAATACCCCAAGTTTTCATGTCATAAACCTCTCATCCTTTCTCATGAGATCAGATCCAGTGCAAAGTAATGGTTATTCATAAGTTGACACTCTTGTTTCTATCTTAGCCATATAGTTATTTTTCTTGAGGATTCATGCACTTGTAGATTAGTTCAGTAGCTCATTATTCTTGACATCCAATGATTCAGTTCTATCAGTTACACATGATATCTTAAGGACTAATAATCCTCTGTGTTTTAGGTCAATTATCCACATTCGAGGATGAATGTTCCCCAGGGAGAGATAATGTAATACACCGTATTTTCGTGCTAAAATTCAAACTGTCATTCCTACGCGTCTAAGCTCTAATCCAAATGAGTTTAATATGAATACAAGTTTCATTATCATTATCCTAGTCTATGGGGTAGTTTGGAGGTGAAAAATGTTCATAGCAATGACCTAGAACAAAGTTGATCTAAGATCAATTGATTCGTCCAAAGTTTGGCATTCGATTCCACAAGGGTCTACTTCAAACGTGTATATCTTAAATACATGGAATTTTTTATTCCAAGACCTATAAAATTGTAGATAATTTAATTAACTTTCCAACGATACCAATTTGACAAAAATCCGATACCCGAA
>NW_025869359.1:0-1705 GCF_002878395.1 Capsicum annuum
CAATTTTTACAACTTGTATAACTGGTTTAATTTCGTCATATAATATCTCAGTTGGGGCAGTATAAAATTTTATAAAAAAAAGGTTTCCTTTGGTTATTTTTTTGTAGGTAAAAAATGTTCTATATATTTCAGGTATAGCTAATAATTCATGTCTGTCTTGGGTATACACAGTATTAAGTAGTCTGTAACTAAAACAATTTCTAACTAGGTTTGGATTGATTTTGGGTAGTGCAATTAACTTGTTGTATCCTTGTAGTTTTTGGGTTATATAGTCTGTGTTTGGTTCTTGGATATTTATAGCTCTGGGTTTAAGATATAGGTAAGTTTGTATTTTGTTGATATTTTCTATGTATGCTCGGATTATATGGTTATAGGCTTTTTTTTCTTGGTTCAAAATTTCTCGATATGTGGTAGTTTGTGGAGGTATGAATAAAGGGTCTTTTGGTATTTTTGATATAAATGGTTTGTCAAATATCTTGTTCAGATTTTATCGTTGTCTACTAACTCCTTTGCTTGTACCTACAGACATTAGATTGATAAAGATTAGGGGTTTTATGGAGTGTCCCAACGTCTCCTTTTAGCTCTAGATTTTTGATGTCTTCCGATCGTCATAGCTCTGCATTTTTATAGTCATGCGGCTGACTTGTTGCTTTAGACTTCAGTTTACCTTCATTAGTCTTTAGCTTTTCTACCTCATTGCCCATACTGTTCACTTTCATTGAAAGCGTAATTAGGGTTTTGAGTATTTCTTCTGGTATATCATTTTCTGTTATATCGGTTTGTGTAGCTTTGTATTGATATGTAATTTGCAGTAACATTATTGTTAGTATTAATTATTCCAACTGTAAATGTAAAGTTCAATATATTTAATACCAATCTCCGTATTTCTTTTGTTGTAACTGAATTTTGTATTTTCTTAGTTAACCATCATCGTACCTGTGTATTATCTATTCGTACAACAAATTTGTTATATACAATATATGGTTCAAATGCTAATAAACACTTATATAATGAACATAAGTCTTTCCTATTTATTTTTGATTTTATTTCTATTTCATTAAATATTCCTGAATAATATCTACAATGATGTTCTATTTTTTTGTTTTCATACTTGTATTTGAGTACTCCTCCATAGCTATGCTCATTTGCATCTACTTCTACTATATATATACAATTTTTATTTTCATCTGGGAATTGAAATTTTGGTAGTTTTTTACAAAGTGTCTTTATTTTTTGCATTTGTTTTTTATCTTCTTCACTATAATTATATTTTACATCGTTTTTTAATTTCTTTTGAATGATTTTAAATTCTTTGCTAGTTTTGGTATATATTCTCTTACCTGGTTTACTAATCATAAAAATGATTGTAACTTCTTTTTTGTATCTAATTCTTCTTTTGAATTTATTATTTTTTTGTACTATATGCTATTTTATTTTCACTCCATTTTTATCTATTTGTATTCCTAAGAATTCTCTCTGGGTTTTCATTATTTCTGCCTTTTTCTAACTTAGGCTTATTCCTGAATTTTATATTATATTTGTAAATTGTTATAATAACTTTAGGTGTTCATCTTTGGTTTTTGAATATCGCAATATGTCATCTATGTATACTATACAATTAGGTAATAGTTTGAAATAATTATCCATAAAATGTTGATATCTACCTGGTGCATTTTTATATCCAAATGGTAGTACATTCCATTCA
>NW_025869360.1:0-1067 GCF_002878395.1 Capsicum annuum
TGAGAGAGTGTAATTACTTTCAAAAGAGTTGGTACTTATGTTATTTATACAATTATTATTCTATACATCACATTACTACATTTATATATATATATATATATATAGTAAATATATATTTTTTGCTTTTTAAAACAAAAATACATAAAATTAGTATGTGTATGGGATTTTTTTTTTAAATCCTAATTTCTTATGTGGCAATGACCTGACATTGATGTGGCACTGATTTGGCACTGACATGGCGCGTGTGTAACCCACTCTCCGTTGTGAAAGTAGTATTCAGTTTTGAGGGGTAAAACAAATACACTTTAAAGATGTTAAGAGGGGTAAATAAACAGAAGTTAAGTTTAAGTGCTAAAGTGAATTTAGAGAACAAGTTCAGGGGGGAAAAGATGTATTTTCTTGTTCCAATATTACAAAAAATCTCAACTCCCTAAACATATTACAAAAATCCCAACATATACACAAAATGTTATGTATATGTCGATTATGTTATGTATATTAATAAGGAAAGAGAGTGAAGTAATTAAAAAAATGTGAGAGAGTGTAATTACTTTCAAAAGAGTTGGTACTTATGTTATTTATACAATTATTATTCTATACATCACATTACTACATTTATATATATATATATATATATAGTAAATATATATTTTTTGCTTTTTAAAACAAAAATACATAAAATTAGTATGTGTATGGGATTTTTTTTTTAAATCCTAATTTCTTATGTGGCAATGACCTGACATTGATGTGGCACTGATTTGGCACTGACATGGCGCGTGTGTAACCCACTCTCCGTTGTGAAAGTAGTATTCAGTTTTGAGGGGTAAAACAAATACACTTTAAAGATGTTAAGAGGGGTAAATAAACAGAAGTTAAGTTTAAGTGCTAAAGTGAATTTAGAGAACAAGTTCAGGGGGGAAAAGATGTATTTTCTTGTTCCAATATTACAAAAAATCTCAACTCCCTAAACATATTACAAAAATCCCAACATATACACAAAATGTTATGTATATGTCGATTATGTTATGTATATTAATAAGGAAAGAGAGTGAAGTAATTAAAAAAAT
>NW_025869361.1:0-2068 GCF_002878395.1 Capsicum annuum
TGAACTTTTGTATATCATTTTCAATAATATACTTTTATCTAGAACCAAACTTTTATGACATGTTTAAGATCATACATTTCAAAAGTTACTTTAAAAAAAAATCATGGTTATTTACTAAGGTGGAATTTGGATTAAAGCATGCTGATCTAATGATCAAGTCAAACTTGATAAACAACATACACTTTGTTTCATTATAGTGCGGAAAGATTAAATAAGGGACGAAGTGCCCATGCTGAGACAAAGAAGGATACCATTATCATACATCGCAGAAACCTCAGTTACATTACTCATAGTAGCCATCAAAACTATATACTATTATTATATATTTAACGTGGGTGGTGGAACTTTGTTTGTAAAAATAATTATTTATACTTATTGTTTACTAGAATTTGATGTGTATTTAAATGAGACCCACTTCTTTTTAAAAGTCGCATGCTACTGATCATTCGTTATAATAAAATTAATCTATCGTTTGAAGCCGATTAAATTGGGTTGGGTAGATTTTAAACCTATTAGGTGCTTATTTAAACTAGGAAAATGAGGACGGCTCATAAATGCCTCAAATGCGCGAGAAATATATCAAAATTCGGAGTAAGGCTGAAAAATACTGCTACCGATAAAGCTACATAATCATATAATAGACAGTTTTAAATATATTCAAAAATAATAGAAAGCAGGATATAAGAGTCATTTCTAGGCTAATAAATATTACACATACAAAAGATTAATTTAAACCAGACATAAGTCATTAAAGCGATCGTGCTAGAACCACGGGACTTGAGGAGTGCCTAACACCTTCTCCTCGGTCAACAGAATTCCTTATTCGGATTTCTAGTTCGCAGACCAAAAATAAAGAGTCATTTCCTTTTGAATAGTGATTCAATAAGGTGACTTGAAACACCCAAACTCAATTCCAAGTAACGACTCTGTAAATAAAATAATCCCTATTCAAAATGTCACTTTAATTAGAAAAAACCATTTTCTCAAAATCAACTCCTTAGTGGGGCGGGGGCAGGGTCGGGGGCGGGGGCGGGGGCGGTAAAACAATAAGGGTGTGACAGTATGTGGTACTTTTCACCCCAGGTATTATGTCTCAATTCCTATATTCATCTTTTGTTGTCTGTCTAATCTTAACTTCCAAATTCGAATTATTATTATTTTTTCAATTAAAACAAGTATCTCTCAAATTATACATTCACCTGAACCAAACATGTAAAGGTTCATCTCCCCATTATTCACACTTCATATGTTAAAACGAATTTTCAAAAATAACACATTCATGTATATAATCTCTCACTCTCTCTCACACGCGCGCTTAAAAGTGTAAAGACACTTTGAAAAACGGTTTAACCTTTTTGTCCTTGTTAAAAAGACTTTTCTTTAGATAAAAATGTTTTTTCACTATTTTATTCAATTTATTATTTAATTATTTTTATGATGTTAACTAGATTCCTAAAATATATCGCATTCCTAAAATATGTGGAAAAAGAATCAATTAATATTTTTCTTTGTAATGATCAATTACAAAAATACTCTTAAAATAGGATAGAAAAATACTTAGGACTCTATTAGAGAAATACTTCTATAAATATTGAGATGCAAGCTAAACTAGAGAAAGAAACTGGTTTACTTATTGTGAAAATATAATTGATGTTCATCTAACTTTATTCGGTTGCATCTAGATTGATGAATGCTTAATTTTTTAACCCTCAACTTCTTCACTATTTTTCTGAACATAATAGAATTCAACGTGTGTATATTTATATATGTTTTCATTCAAGTCATTCTTTAGTGTCAAAATTTTTGCTCAGACAAGAATTATTTTTATCAAAACTAAAGCTTTGTGATCACTATTATTGTATTATTTTATTGTGGTTTACACGTCATAGATGAATTTACAGGTGGTAGATGAATGTCGGTTGATTTTGAGAAATTTTTTTAGGTAAAAGTTAGGTTTAATTGTATTGTTTTTATATCATTGTTTTGAGATTTTATTTTTTTGTGTGTAAAGTTAAAGTTTAATTGTTTTATAATATATATATATATATATATATATATATATATATAT
>NW_025869362.1:0-1046 GCF_002878395.1 Capsicum annuum
ATTTTTCCAACTCAAAAATATGATGCTTGACTTTACTAGTTGCACAAGACAAGACTCCTTGTTTTAAGGAAAAGTGGTTGTTAAGTCAAGGAAGCGATGTTGGCAAGTCTTTTCACAAACAACTTTACAACTTTGTCTTACAACCCTTTTGGATCTATTTTAGTCTTTATAGTGGTCAAGATATGAGATGATGAGAAGATCAAGATGAACACCATAACAATACTTCAAGAACACAACCACAATTCACCAACAATATCCCACTTTAAAGTCAAGAAACAAAACACAAACTCAGCCTTCTTCAAGTTCATCATACTACCACTTCAAGTCCACAATAACAATGTCAATATATTAAGCTCAACTTAGCTTTAGACACCTTTTGTGCTGATGAGAAAGAAATACACAAGAAACAAACTAGAAAAATAAAAGAACATCTAGATATAAACACACAAACACCAATCTTGGCCAAGACGACAATACAACATAATTTTTTCGGCCAAGGACAAGATGGACAAATTTCTTTTTTTTTCTGGAATTTTCAGATTTCAGCAACCTTTTTTTTTCTTTTTTTTTTGGTATTTTTCAACTACCAAACCCAAGATTTATTTTGTTGGAACAAAATCAACCACAAGATTTGATACCAAATGATACAAAAGTGAGTGTGTATCAAGAGAGTCAAGCCAACACAAGAATAACAAAAGGAAAAACAACAATGCTAGTGAATAGAAATAAGCCACACACGGCTTCACTAGACTTCAAGGTTTACAAAAAATGACAAGATGATAGAGATTACAAGATTAAAATAACAAAAACAAGAGCAACAAAGTGGTAGCAACTACAGTGAATCAAAAATGGCCCCACACGGCTTCACTATGTTACCACACAAAAAAACAGATTACAAATTAAAGATAGTAACTTGACATAAAATATTCAAGAATCTAAGAACCCTAACAACATGAAAGGACCCTAAGACTAAAGAATATTATTACCAAGATCTTACTTGGACCAAGAGGAACTCAATGACCTCAAGATCCTAGTTTCTAGCCAAG
>NW_025869363.1:0-2789 GCF_002878395.1 Capsicum annuum
GATCAATTGCATGGTGCGAGCTACTTTTTAAAGATAGACCTCAGATCTGGTTATCACCAACTTAAGGTTAGGGAATATGATATCCCCAAGATAACCTTCCAAACCCGTTACGGTCATTTTGAATTTCAAGTGATGTCTTTCAGGTTAACTAATGCTCCAGCGGCTTTCATGGATCTTATGAACCGTGTATTCCAGCCATATTGGGATTTATTTGTAATAGTGTTCCTTGATGATATTCTTATTTACCCCTGAAGTGAGGGTGATCATACGAATCATCTCCAAATTGTGTTGGAAACTCTTCGAACTCATCGATTGTATGCCAAGTTCAGTAAGTGTGAGTTCTAGCTGAACTCTGTAGCCTTCTTGGGTCATGTTGTTTCTTCCCAAGGTATTAGAGTTCATCCTCAAAAGATAGAGGCTATAAAGAGTTGGCCTAGACCTATTTCTCCTTCTGATATCTGAAGTTTCTTAGGACTAGTTGGTTATTATCATTGTTTTATTGAAGGGTTTTCATCTATTGCGTCTCCTATGACCCGTTTAACCCAAAAAAAGGTGAAGTTCCTGTGGTCTGAATCTTGCGAGAAGAGTTTTTAGGAGTTGAAGACTCGACTCACGTCAGCCCTTGTGTTGACTTTGCCTGACGGTATTGATGATTTTGTGGTGTATTGCGATGCTTCTAGAGTCAGTTTGGGTTGTGTATTGATGCAAAAGGGCAAGGTTATAGCTTATGCTACCAGACAGCTAAAGCCTCACGAGAAGAATTATCCTACCCATGAACTTGAATTAGCTGCCATGGTTTTTGCTTTGAAAATCGGAGACATTATTTGTATGGTGTCCATGTCGACGTCTTCATAGACAATAAGAGCTTACAGTATGTATTCACCTAAAAGGAGTTGAATCTTAAGCAAATAAGATGGTTAGAACTATTGAAAGATTATGATATGAGCGTGCTATATCATCTGGGCAAGGCCAACATAGTAACAGATGGCCTTAGTCGGAAGTCCATGGGTAGTGTAGCACATATGGAGATTGGTAAGAAGGAGTTGGACTGTGAGTTACATCATTTGGCTAGATTGGGGGTTAGGTTGTTTGGTGATGCTGAGGGTAGTATAGGAGTGCAAAGTGGTTCCGAATTCTCTTTAGTTTCTGAAGTGAAGAAGAAGCAAGACAGGGATCCTACCTTGGTCAGGTTAAAAGAGTCAGTTAAAGACCAAAAGGTAGAGGTTTTCTCCCAAGGGGGAGATGGTGTTTTGAGACTCCGAGAAAGATTATATGTTCCTGATATTGATAACTTAAAGCAGAGGATTATGGCGGAAGAGCGTGGTACGCGATACTCCATCCATCCTGGTGCTACAAAGATATACCGTGATTTATAGGAAATTTATTGTTGGAAGGTATGAAGAGGAACATAGCAGAATTTATGGCGAAGTGTTCCACATGTCAACAGGTTAAAATAGAGCATCAAAGGCCCAGTGGCGTGATGCAAGATTTTACCATTCCTACTTGGAAGTGGGAAGAAGTGAAAATGGACTTCATAGTTGGTTTGCCTTCTTATCGTCGACATCATGATTTGATTTGGGTTGTCGTAGATCGGCTGACGAAATCAGCTCATTTCTTACTTGTGCATTCATCATATACAGCTGAAGATTATGCTAGAATATATATTCAGGAACTCGTCAGACTTCTTGGAATCCCTTTGGCTATTATTTCTGACAGAGGTACTCAGTTTACCTCTCAGTTTTGGAAATCTTTCAAGAAGGGTCTCGGTATGCAAATTCGTTTAAGTTCTGCTTTCCATTCTCAAATAGATGGTCAGGCTGAGCGGACCATTCATACTTTAGAAGATATGTTGAGGGCTTGTGTGCTTAATTTTAAAGGTAATTGGGATGAGCACTTAGCATTAATCGAGTTTGCTTACAATAAGAGTTTTCATGCTACTATTGGAATGGCCCGATTTGAAGCTTTGTATGGTAGAAGGTGTAGATCACCCATTGGTTCGTTTGAAGTTGGTGAGGCTACCGCGACTGGACCGGATGCGGTGTTCGAGGCCATGGAGAAGGTTAAGTTAATTCAGGAAAGGTTGAAAACTGTCCAAAGTCGTCAAAAATCATACGCAGATATAAGGAGGAAAGACATTGAATTTGATGTTGGTGATTTAGTGTACTGGAAAGTTTCACCCATGAAAGGGGTGAAGAGATTTAGGAAGAAAGGGAAACTAAGTCCCCATTACATTGGTCCTTATAAGATTGTGAATCATATTGGGTAGGTAGCGTATAAGGTTGAATTTCCCACGGAGTTATTTAACGTCCATCCGGTTTTCCGTGTTTCTATGCTTAAGAAGCCTATTGGTGATTCTGTTGTGATTGCTCCTTCCAAAAGCTCGGTTATTAAAGATAGTCTTTCATATGAAGAGATTCCGGTTGAGGTTTTTGACTTTCAAGTTGTAGGCTAAGAAACAAGGAAGTTCCTTTGGTTAAAGTGCTTTGGCGAAATCAATCCGTGGAGAGTGCTACTTGGGAAGCCGAAGTAGATATGCGCCAAATATCCCCACCTCTTTCCTACGAATCCTGAGCATGTCAAAGTTATCGTTCTCTTTTGATTTAATCCTTATTGCTATGTTTATCTTGGCTTGTGTGTTTTCTACGATATCCAAAAAAATCTAGAATGGAGTATATGCTTAGCAAAGATGATTTTTCTCTATATACTCATTTTCATATTATTCTTGACCTACCTATCAACATTCGAAGATGAATGTTTCCAAGGGGGAGATGATGTGATGCCCCAGAAAA
>NW_025869364.1:0-1713 GCF_002878395.1 Capsicum annuum
CTTTTCTATAGATATTTTATGGGTATAAGTCCTTTGACAATGGAATTTCTATCGGCTCCAATGTCAAAAAGGGTGACTCTATTAAGAACAAAGTATTTGTTTATGATAATTTTTACTACGATATGTTCGTTGTAAGCTTTAATGGCCATTATAGCGGCACCTGAGGTAGAGGGAGAGTTCGAGCTGGGAAATGACTCTGGCTCTTTAAGGTGATCATTGGAGAAGCTCTAGGTGATTCTGGTAGGGAACCATGCTCTGGAAGAGACACATTTTTTAGACCATGTTCGGTAAGAATATTGAGTTCTACTCGATCGAGTCTGATTTTTAGGTCTCTGATTTCTCCCTTGAGGGTGGAAATTTCACCCTTGAGATCAGCTATAGAATGTTCCACAGGTTTATCAAATCTAGACATAACCTATTTCTTGATAAAAGGCTGAATGATAGGTCTGGGGGACTTTTTCCCTTGAGAAAGCATCAATCTTTTGAGTTCTAGAAGATATTTATTTCTAGCCTCATCATTTAGGATGTGTTCTATGATGTCAAACAGGATTTCCTTATGTTTTCCAGAGATGACATTAACAGTCTTTTTTGTGCAAGTACAGAAAGTACCATTACAAGCACAATCTTGGCCAGACTGAGATCGATCGGATTCATAAGCGGTGTTGATAAATTCTTCATCGCTATAGTCGTTACTAGAAGAGCTGGAAGAGTCGAAAGAGTCTGAAGAGTCTTCCATTATAGAGAACAATTTTTCTTTTGTTTCTTCAGAGAGACCTAATTGGTTGATCTTAATCTTCTTGCCAGATCTACAATCTTTAGCTCTATGGCCAGTTTTACCACAAGTCCAGCAAACATCCTTATTTTTAGAGGATTTTCTCCTAGTGTTTCTACTAGATTTTTAAGATTCTCCTTTTGAGAACTCTTTTCTAGGTTTGGGCTTTCTATGAGACTGATAGGATTTTTTCCTATGTTTCTTACTAAATGGAGAAGAAAGGTTAGTAAATCCAAAATCTTGACAGAAGGTTCCTAACCTGTATTTGGAAGCACTATCACTCTTAAGTTGCTTCTTAAGTTTTAGGTCAGTGCAGAGGTCTATCCATACTGTGGTAATGAAGCTTATGATGTCTCCATAAGTCAAAATTCTGTAAGGGATTTTTCCTTCGAACCTATCTTTGATTTTGGTTCTAACTTTGTCGGCGAACAAGGGAGGGAGACCACTAATGAAACGCTCTTTCCAGAAGTCATTGTTACATTCAGGTCTAATCATAATTTTGACTAAGAAGGTATCTTTATACCACCTAAAGTCTGCTAAATCCTTGCAGGTGAGGTTGTTAAGAATTTCAAGGCTCCTATCTTGAAACAACTTGGGCTCTCCTATAAAATGTCTAGCTATATGATATAGGAGGGTAGCACAGGCGTCCTCTTTCGCAACTTGCTCAAGGGTTTCTTGTCCACTTTCACTTTTGACAAGGACGGTTTCCATGGTCGTGGCCTCATAGATAAAGCTCTTAACTTCATCTGTGAAATAGTTATCCCACCAATGCTTTATCATACCAGTGAATCCTGATACAATCATGGTGGCTGCTTCTTTGTCAGAAGCTTCTCTGATTTTATAAGTCGCAATAGTGTCGCCCATTTCATGGAGTTTGTTATAAATTTGGTATTCTGCCAATCCATCAACATTCCATTTTAGTGATGCCTCTACCATCATGA
>NW_025869365.1:0-3709 GCF_002878395.1 Capsicum annuum
AGTAAGAGGAGTCAAAAGAAGAAGGAGGGGTCGAAATCCCACATTCGAAGTGGCTAAGAGACAAAAGTCTCATTTGTTATTTTATTTTATTTTAGTTAATCATTGTTGTCCTTGTTTACTTTTATTCGTTTATTTATTCCTTTATTCATTTGGGCCTCGAAGCCAATGTTGTAAATTTAATGCAGGTGGAGCGAGACTCGACCCAAAGGCTCGAAAACTAGACTAAGACAGGTGAAATGGGTTGAAAACCAAACTAGATTAGGACAGAGCCGATGGTTTGGGCTTGAAAGCCTAAATCACTACTTCCCCACTTTTCTCCCCTTTTCCTTTCGTTTACTTATTTACATGTTTCTTTGCGAACTTAGTTAAAATCCCTAACTAAGTCGCCTAAAAACTGGTTTTGCATAAACACTAAAATATCACTAAAATTGCTTTTCTTTGCAGAAATCAACTTTTTTCCAAAGTTAGTCAAAGACGATTTTCAAACAGTTCGGATAACCGCAAGTTAGCGGACGTTTTAGGTGCCTAACACCTTTCTAAACCGTTAATAGGAACCTCTTACTCAGAATCTCTTAACTTAAATGATTTTTCTGTTTTAGATCGTTTAAAGTGTTTTATAAAGGTTTCTTAATTCCTTTTCAAAATTAAGTGGCGACTCTCTCAAAACATCAAAATTTCTCCGCAAAACAGAAATGGCGACTCTGCTGGGGATCTAACTAGGTTCTAACCAAATGTTTTATTTCGTCTTTGATTAACTATTTATGTTTTTATGTGTTTCAATTATGTAAAGTTTAATTATCGCATCTCATGGCATTTCCTGCATCTTATAAACTATTTTGGGGTTTCATGGATGTCCCGACCCTTTTTGTTCAATTCCAAATGTGTTGGAAATACGAACAGCTTATCAGCACGTGAGTCGTCTGACGCTGTTCATATTTTCAAACTCAAGTTGTCCGCTTGAGAACCAGTATCCAAGCCCACTCTAGACACCGAGGATAGAACGAAACCAAAACCCTATTTTAGGCATGTGCCTAGGACGACCCAAAATCTGAGCAGGGTATTGGGCCCATTAGAAAACCTGCCCTACGTCTATTTGACCCCGAGTCAATCACAGACTAACCATGCTTATTTGTTGAAGAAATATATGCTTGTTTAAATTCAATCCAATATCCTTTGGGGTCGGGGAAAGACTTATTTTGTCTTCTTTTATGTAGATATGGCTCAATTGCATTCTCGTGAAAAGTTCAAGATGGTCACCAAACCCGACGATTACCTTAAAATGTGGTGGGATCACATGGGTACAGAAGAGAGAAAGATTGTTAAAACACACATTGGGCATCTTCCTTCTTTGATCAAGATGGACGCTTGGCCCGAAATGATCCATATACTAACAACATTTTGGGATGATCAGAACATGGTATTTCGCTTTGGGGATGTTGAATTGACCCCCACCATTAAAGACGTATTGATTTGCTACGAGAGTACAGAAATGTGTTTTAAGAGAAAGGAGACACCGAATAAGAATATTTTAGTCCCGGATGTGTGGGAACGACAAAAGATCAAGGAAGCATTTTTAACTGATGACGACACCTGGCTAGGAGAACGGGATGGAGAAAATATCACTTTTTGTGAGTTGTACCATCGGTTTGGAAGATTCGACTCTTTTCATAAATTTGGGCATAAATTGGAGTCGGAAGCAAAATGGAAGGAAACGAGAGCTTTTCCATTCGCGGTAGGCCTACTTGGAACCATGGAGTTCCCACAGTGGGAAAATGACACAATTCATCAGAGGGTTGTCACAGTGACCCATACACTCTTCTTTGGAATGGAATACAATTTTAAAAAAGTATTCCACAACTTAGCCCCCATGATTATCGTCGACATATATCGCACTTTGGGAAGATGTCAAGTCGAGAATCATTTCTTTCAAGGCTGAAATCTTATATTACAATGGTGGATGATGATGCATTTGGTGAAAAATACTAGAACGGCACAACCTAATCACAAAACAAGGAGAAATCTGCTAGAATCGCACGACATATGGTTATTTTTACACAAGTTCAAAAGGAAAGCATCCCACGAATTTTGGTTTAAGACTCTTGGGGAATTAAGAGATGGTGATGTCCAATGGTCCCTTAACTACCTTCGTTCAGGGAAATACATCATTCGAGGGGGCGAATGGCCTTTTTTAGTGCTCCCGGGTCTCAGGGGAACCCGCCTCTACAATTCGGGCAGAGTTCTTAGGCAATTCCAGATCAAGCAGGAGATGCCTCAAATTGATTCTATGCTCAAATTCTTCACCGAATATGATGAAACTAAGCCCTCGCTCAAAGACTACATGATAAATGGATGGAGAAGGAAAAAATGGGTAGAAGTCTCTTTTCGTATAAGGTATGAACCTGAAGTCAGCGACACTTACAAGGAGTGGTTGAAAAAGAGCCGCGCCGGAGCATTGAATCTGGGACCAAATGTGCCTACTCAGGTTGTGGATATAGAATCCGAGCATCAAATTCGGCTTCACGGGCTACAAGATGAGTTCCAGAAAAGTGAAATTGCGCACCGGCAGATGCACATGGAAGACGCTTTGACCATACATACATTGAGGGAAGAGTTGAAAAGAGCTAGGCAAGATGCTGATGATGCCAGACAATGCCTAATTGATTTGGATGATAGCATGGCCTCCCAACTCGACAGCATAGGAGAAATGACTTACGACTGCAAGGCACAATTATGCGGGAGTCACCTTATCATCAATAGGTATCAAATAGCACATAAGGTAAACAAGGCAAAGAAGGCGAAAGTAGACGAAGAAGCCTCCAGTAGCTAGCTTTTCTATTCTTCCCTGCGCGGGAACTTATCTTCTTTCATGTTATTTTCCCTTTTCCCTAAAAATTGTATTCCTGTTTCGTTATCTTTTGTAGGCATTTATGCCCTTTTTGTGTCTATATGAGTTGGGGGTTAATGGATTGACTTTAAGGAAGCATATATTTTCTTCAAAAAATCGTTAGGCCTGAACCCTTAGCTCAAAAAGGGTCACCCCAATTAGGATACGCGTTATTTTAGTGTCTTGTGTGATATAACTGTTTTATGTGCTTATATGCGTTGGTTGAGATCAAAGGCAAGTTTATCCACTATGACCTACAGATGAATTTGGCTATGACTCAAACAACTCTGTGTGATTATTTCCTGTCAAATATTTTGCATTACTTATCACATACGGAAACGAACACATTTGCCTTTGAGTTGTTTTACTTTACAGATAACAGAAATTACTCCGTGTTGATAAACTGGCAGAACATCCCTACTTCACCCGATCGAAAGCACAGAAAATCCCATCCTCAAACCATCATTCAAAAATGAGAGAAAATGACAAAGAAAGCGCACTGGCTATCCGAGATAATGTGATAGCAGAACAGAATGAGATGATTGCGGAACTTGCAAGAAAATTAGAATTGCTTCAGGAGGAAATAAATTGCACTCGAGAATTGGCTAACTTGGCCATCACCGTCAATGCCCCTGCTCCGGGGGGACATGGGACTCCACTCCAAATCCCTCCCCTCAGTACCCCTATTCTCGGGGACCGACCAACTAACGTATATCCAGCTCCGCTCCTCCATTTGTCCAAAACACTAATCGTGAAAATAATCCAGACGCCTACCATCCATAAAATCCATCCACAACCCCATAGAACCCGTCTTCGAATCCATTC
>NW_025869366.1:0-3227 GCF_002878395.1 Capsicum annuum
TGAGACACCCGCAGTAGGAAATGCTAACGTTAGATCCAAATCGGTTAATCTCCCTCCCTGTCCTCCCTGTACCCCAAGAACTCGTAAACCAACTAGTAATGCATGGTAATTTCTTGAACGTATATCAGATATTGAGGTGTAATGCAATATTTGTCAACAAATATATAAGCATAAAAGAGGAGGCAAGTAAGGGGGTACGAGTAGTTAATGAGACATATAAGTGATAATCACGAAAGAGAGTTAAATATTGCACGAGGTGGTGCGGATGTTGGTGGGCCAACGCAAACTAGAATGGACCCAGCAACCGATCAGGTAATAAAAAAGTATAATAAATTGAGAGACCGGGAAGAAATAGCTAAAATGGTAGTTATGGGTTGCTTGCTTTTTAGTTTTCCTTCTTCTGATGTCTTTATTCATTATATTCAAACAATAATCCTATGTTCAATGGTATTCCTAGAAGTACTTGTAGGGTCGATATTTTTAGTCTTCATTCACAATATTATTTTTATTTATCAACATTACTAAAAAATATTTAGTGTAGAATGTCCCTAACTTCTGATCTTGATTGTGCTGTAAATAAAAATAATTATTTAACCATTACTTGTCATTGGACAGATAGTAATTTTGTTATGCAAAAACGTATTCTTGTTTTTTTATATGATGAAGATCGTAAACATACCAGAGATTTTATTGTTGATTTGATTGCTAAAGTTGCAGAATATTACGGTATTGAAAATAAAATCTTATGTATTACTTTTGATAATGTTTCTAGCAACAGATTGCTATATCAAAGTTAAAATCTAAGTTATCTCCGCAGTTACTTGAAATTTTTCATGTTAAATGTGTTTGTCATATATATAATTTAATTGTAAAAGATGGTCTTGAGGCTTTTGATCTTTATACCGAAAAAATTTGGTTTGCCATTGGTTTTATTCAAGAAAATAATCGTAGAAGTGGAAGTAAAGACTTCAAACTTAAATGTGAACAAAATGGACTTGCACCGATATTGATGCCTGAAGAATATGAAACTAGATGGAATGTTACGTATGATTTTTTGAAAACTTGTTATAAATATAGAGTTCCTATTACACTATCTTTTAACCAACATTGTGGTTCGTTTGCTTATTCTTCCCACTGCATGCTACATGATTCTGATTGGGCTGTAATTAAAGATTTTGTTAAGTTTTTGGAAAAAATTTATATAGCTACGGTTGAATTTTTTGGTGCTTATTATCCTACTGTTTGTAATATTTTGGCATATATAGCCGATATTTCTAGTTTGTTCAAAAAATATATAAATAAAGAAGGTTATAAAGAAGTTGTTGGTGCCATATTTGCTAAATTTAAAAAATATTTTTGTCTGATTCCCCTATTTACTTGGTTTGTGCTATGCTAAATCCGTGCATGAAATATAATACTATGTGCCACTTCAGTAGTCTTATGAATGCTAACTTAGAAATAAATACTAACAATGATTCTGATGATGAAGAACAAGAACAACCTGATTTGTGGACGGCTACGGACGATGCGAACGCTTACATAGACAAATTATATAACCACTATGTTGATTTAGTTGATTTAGCTGTACCGATAAATATCACTCCAACTATCACTCCTCATCCTTTCGAGGAGCCATTATCTTTTAAAAAGCCGGTACATAGTGATTTTCCTGATAAATTTTATGATTTACCTTGTTGAAACAGTGTTGGGGAGAGAGCTTACACAATAACTTATTGGGAAGAACTGAATTATTATCTCCGATCGCTGCTAGAGGACCGCAGACGACGGATCAAAACATTGGATTGGTGGAGGAATAATGAAGCACAATATCCTGTGCTTTCAAGATTAGCTAGAGATATCCTGAATGTTCCAATGTAAATCGTGGCATCAGAGAGCATTTTTAGTCAGGGACGACAGCAACTTGGAGACAACTGACATTCATTAGGAAGAAATGCAATGAATGTACTAGTTTGCCTTAGTGATTGGATTAGAGCCGAAAGAAGAAATCAAGGAATGAAAGCGGATCCGAATGACGAGCAAAGACTTGAAGAAATTATGACTTCAAGGGAGAACTCGGTAGAATCAAGTCCAATGCATGGTTTTACCCCCGTTGACTTTGACTATCCTATGCAAGTTACCATTAATATTAACATGAATAAGTTGGGAAAATGATACAAAATTTATAGATTTTTCATCCATGTAAATTATAAATTTTGGATCATTTTACAATTAATAAAATTCAACATTCATTCACTCCTTAGTCTTTACTTTGTAATTTTTTCTATTTAATGATTTAAATTAAATTTGTAGTTTAAATTAAATACTTAGTTTTAATATATTACTAATTTACTATAAAGTATTATTAATTTATTATATTAAGTAGCATATTTTTTATTTAAAGAAGTACATATATTTTAAAGTAGTATGTATATATTGAATGGTATGTATATATGTGTATATATTTTCTAAAATACTGATACGGGTACGACCACGGAGGTGGGTGAGTGCGAGAGTGAATGAACCTGAGACTTGGAGTGTACACGTGAAGTGCAAAGGAAGGCCTAACTAGGCTCCAAAATCAGTCCATACAATGCACTCCAAGGGAGCCCACTTGAAGACTTTGACTAAGGGGTCATTTTGGACATTTCACACTATTCTTGTAATACACTATAAATACAATCTTCTAGGGATTCTTTCATTATATTTTGATGATGATGAATGTTGTATAACATTGAAAGACAAGTCCTCTCTCCTTGAGGCACAAATTTGAAATTATAACTAGGGAAATCAACTTGAGTGTGGAATCACCCGTGTTGGATTCAAGCTTAGAAACGTTGGTCCTTGGGAGATCGAGATCCTCTTGTGCCTACGTATGAGATAGGTTAGTGTTGTGTGTATTATTAAAGGTCCAAGGATGTAACAATTCTTGAGTTGTTAATATTATTCCCTCATTTGGTCTATCTATCTATCTTTATCTTATTGCACTTTGTAGATTCATAATGGACTTTTTTGTGTCCTTCTTGAATCCAAAATTTGTTCTCATTGTTTTCATCTTGTTATCATTGTATTACTGCTGTTTTTGGTGTCAAATGCACCATTTTTATCTCGTATTGTTGTTGTTGTAGTGAATCCGAGAGTGGTCTCCAACTTAGTCCTTAAATCCTTAAGATTAGTGGACTGTTTGGAGTTGTTTTGTGTTTTTGTTGTTTCATCCCGTATCATTTGGT
>NW_025869367.1:0-2159 GCF_002878395.1 Capsicum annuum
TGTAGAGCTTTCATAACCTATATTTTATCAGCTTGGAGTTTGACATGCCCTTACAAATTCTTAGGTTCCAACACACACAACTTCTTAGGGTTTAGAGTATACTTGCCAAATCTCCATTGTTTATATCTTCCAACGTGTTCCTTTTTTAAGTATTGTGCTTCTATACTTCGATGTAATAATCAAAGCTTTGTATGTTAATTGATTAAGAAAAGTCAACTCATTGGGATTTAACACTTTCACTCTCAACATCTTGGGGTTTCAAGGGAGAATAATATCTCCTCTGCGCTTTCGGGTGATTAAAGTAGTTATATCATTCAACCAGGATGTCTCTAATTCAAAGAGCAATCAGCACCGATTGGTGTGTTCGTATGTATTCATGACTTGAATATTGTCTCATCTTTCAGCATCCTGTTTATGAGATAAATCTAGAAGTTGACAACACTTTTAGGGAGGTGAGCTGAATAGATAAATTGTTGGAAATCTAAAAGGAACTATACAGATAATTCACTAAGCATGAAATTATACAGAGCAGAAGACAGAGATCTCCAGGACATTAACCAACCATGGATTCTGCACAATTCAATGATGCGCTTTGATACAGCAAGTTCAAGAATTAATAATAGATTGGCTTATGAAGTGATGTACAGGCAATATAAGGTGCCATTTGTTTAAGCTGGAAGAAACTTTAAGCTCGATTCCCCCTTTGCTCTCTCTGCACTTCATCAAGGTAAGCACACCACCCCCATTCCCCTTTAGCCCCCCACCCCCAACCGCACCCCAACCCCACCACCCCTTTTTAGCAAATCTTGATTCTTGTGCCACCATGTTAGTTATTTGATGTGAATTTTAGAGTAAAGGATGTTGATTTTAATTGCTTATTAGTGTAAAGATTACATTTTTATGTGTTGGGCATTTGATTTATGTTGTTTGGATCCTCTTCATCAAGGTAAGTACCCCCCCCTTTCCCCCCCCCCCCCCCCCCCACCCCCCCCAAACCCCCCCACTCCCTTTGTAGAAAATCTTGATTCTTGTGCCACCATGTTTGTTATTTGATAATGAATTTTAGATTAAAGGGTGTTGATTTTAATTGCTTATTAGTGAAATGATTACATTGTTCTGTATTGAGTATTTGATTTATGCTGTTTGGATCAATGGGTTGTTTTCTTTTTCCTTTGTATCGAAGCGATGGATCGAATCTTGATTTTGAGTTTATGTTGCGATGGATCGAATCTTGATTTTTGAGTTTATGTTGTAGGGGATTAGTTTATGATACTTTGATTTGATTTGATTTGATTAGTTTTTAAGCATGATTTGTGTGGTTTGAATGGTTAGGATTAATGGGTTGTGTACGTTTTGTTTGTATCGAAGAAAAGTATGATTCTTCGCGTGAATTTGTATTTGAAGGTATATGTTAATGCTTATTGAAAGGATCGATATTATTGATTAGGTTAGTTGTATCGTCTTCGTTGGCATGAATTTTAGAGTAAAGGGTGTTGATTTTAATTGCTTATTAGTGAAAAGGTTACATTTTTATGTATTGGGTAGCTGATTTATGTTGTTTGGATTAATGGGTTGTTTTCTTTATCCTTTGTATCGAAGCGATGGATCGAATCTTGATTTTTGAGTTTATGTTATAGGGGATTAGTTTATGATACTTTGATTTGATTAGTTAAGCATGATTTGTGTGGTTAAAATGGTTAGGATTAATGGGTTGTGTACGTTTAGTTTGTATCGAAGAAAAGTATGATTCTTGGCATGAATTTTGTATCTGAAAAGGTATATGTGAATGCTTATTGAAGGGGTCGATTTGATTGATCCGGTTAGTTGTATCGTTATTGTTGGCATTTGAATGGTTAGGATTAATGGGTCATGTATTTTTAGTTTGTATCGAAGAAAAGTTTCATTATGTTTTCTATGGTATAAGTTAATGCTTTCTTAAGAGCTCAATATGATTAGTTTGATTATCATTTTATCGTTGTCAATGGTTGGATTAATTGGTCATCATGTGTTTGCGCCACCATGTTTGTTACTTGAGATGGATTTTATAGTAAAGGCTAATTGCTTTTATTGCTTACTAGTGAAAAGATTACATTTTTGTGTATTATGCTTTTATTGCTTTTTCTGTTAGTGCAAAAGCTCGAAACTCGCCATTAATGGCT
>NW_025869368.1:0-7045 GCF_002878395.1 Capsicum annuum
TACAACAAATAGGTCATTTGTTAAAAATTATCATATAGGTCTTCCTCCTATTTTAATTTATCCTAATAGATGATCCATATATTGCAACAAATACGTAATCCATTGGTACAATTTAAAATAAGAGGAAGACCTATTTGATTTGTTAAAATAGATAAGTTATCCTTTTCCATTTTTTTGTATCTTTGTGATTAGCATTGACAATTCTGGCTTTCCAGGTGGATCTCACAGTAGAAGCTACTACTGAGCAACATAATATCATAGTTTATAATCTATCAAATGCTTCAAAAGATGAATAAAGAGCGAAGCCTGTCAATCTGGAAGAATGGAAGAATTACCCATTTGAAGGGTTCAACATCTCGGACGAGGCTCCCAAAAACTAATAAAGTTGATCAACGACTATTTAGAATGGATTATCGATGGGCAGTTAAAGCTTCATGCCAACAGGTACATAAATCATTTTTAAAGATATTGATTTATACAATTCTTGTTGTAATAACATGGCATTAACACATATAAATCATGCAAAAAATAAAATGACAAACACTACAAAGTGAACTAATCGGGTATTGGTTTTGATATGTTTGACTTTGTTATTGTACATCCCATGTCACAACCCCAAACTTACTGGAATGATGAGGTTTAAATGTCATACATCTTACTATTAATGCTTTATTTAATTGTATATTTGTATTAATTTTATTTTTACGTAATCTGAAATGTTTGATAATATGTGTTGCATATCGATGTCGTTTTTTACTACCTTCGAAAGAAGGCCAAGTTGTAAATACAAGAATAATGCAGATACACATCAGACAATTGTTTGTACAAAGTTTACATCAATAATGCGTACGCTAGGTATTGTCAACAACAACCAAAAGTTTCCAAATGAGGAATGCTTAATCAACATCATCAAAGTTTTTAGCATTCTAGCTGGCTTACCTTGACATTTGGTCGATGGAGTGTACATCTCAATAAACTACGGTGATGAATTCCATTGGGTGTTGCTTTTTATCATTCTAAAAGAGAGGCACATCCGAGCTTACGACTCGATATCAGGGAGTATACATTATGGACCATCATTTAAGATACAATAGCTGGACAAAATATTACCTACTTACCTTGACATAAGGGCTTTTTGAATAAAAAAATTTGTACTGATTGGTCGACGATTGAAGCATACCAAGATAAAATGGGCAATCCATTAGATTTAGAATATGTTGAAGGAATTGCTCAACAACTTGTGGTAGCATGTAAGTATCAATCAAGTATCATGATTTAGTTTCATTTCATAGATTTCACAACGCGTACATTAATTGCAAGATATGGATTATCTAATTTTTACAAATGTAGGGATTGCGGTTTTTTTGTTGTTGCTTACGTCGAGTATTTGAGCGATGAATTACAAGTATCAAATGATAGACTTGATACCAAATTACTCCATAAAAGATATGCTACTTTTTTATGGAAATACGGAGAAATTAAAGATCAAAAATCATATACAAGCGACTTTAAAGATCCACGACGATCAAAGTCGAATTTCATAGCATCGGATGAAGAACAACTTGTCCATATTGAGTAGATCTTTACAGTGTGAGTCTGTCAAAGTAATAACCTCTTCTTAGGAATTGTTGGCACCAAAACTTAAATTGTTGACTTATTTGTTGAGTAGATCATCTGTACCCATACCATTTTTTTACATTTTATTTATTTGTTGATTTATTTCATATAATTTTAGAAGGCTTCGATTTATTTTATTTTGTTTATGTTATCCTTAGATTTAAAATTATTAATTAAAATAGAATACTAGATTTGAATATTACAACAAATAATGTATCTGTTGCAACAAATGACATATCTGCTGGAAATTATCATACAAACTTAAGACATCTATTGCAACATGTAGGTCATCTGTTAAAAATTATCAAACAGGTCTTCCTACTATTTTGATTTGTTCCAATAGATGACCCATCTATTGCAACAGATAGACTTAGATATAAACATCTACATAATGCAACAGATGACTAAGCTATTGCAATAGATAAATTATCTGTCTGAACAAATAGACTATCTGTTACAATAGAGAGACAATATGTTGCATTATAAAAAATTTAATTTTCATCAAATATAAAAATTATCATGAAATAAAAATTGTCATGGTGTTTGTGTTTCTACATCTTCTTTTTTATACATAGGCTCCAAGCATTTAGTTAGTACCCCATAAGCCCAGACCCCCTGCATCCTTGCCACAGTGTTGTCGCACAAAAAGGTCATTGGGTTGGACATAACTATTTCAATCAACAAACATTCAATGTGTGAAAGCATGTACGACCCGCATGTGGCACCAGTATCATTTTTTAGAAGGTCCTTGTCCTTGTTTCGACCTTCAAAATCCCATATTTTTTTATCAATACTTTCACTGGTAAATGATTCATCAATTTACTTTGCCTCAACAAGTTGGAGAACAACTCCAATAGTGGCTGCATGTGGGTAAAAAAATTGGCTTTGTCAAAGACCGGTAAGTTGTAGTCATAAACCTTCATCTTTCCCTCCTCGAGTCGTATCTCAAGAGCCAGAAAATATTTAACCCCCACGTTCATGACTGCAAGAATCATCCTTACTTTGTTCCAGTCCTTCCCTTGTGGATATAACCTCTTCTCTCTAATATAATTAATCATATCTTCATCCCATTGGAACCTAGAAACTAATGAATCAAATCCCGGGCCCCCGGGAGTAGACGCTAGCTTAATGAGCTCATTGTACCTATCCTTGAATTTTTGTAGAAGTTGAGGTCCATTGTCCTATCGACAACATCATAAGCTTCTGGGTACGCTAATTGCTTGCCTCTCATGAGGTAGAGAATTTCATCAATATACTGTAACACAAGAAGAAAATTTTAAATAGGTTAGTAATTTAAAAAAAAAAAATAAAGTGGAAAGATACAATAGATGGTCCATCTATTGCACAGGGTTCTCTGAATCTATTAACGGATTACCCATCTAATGCAACTTATGCAAAAGATGGGTAATTTTTTGAAACAGAACCACCACAAGTTGCACCAGAATACCAATTGTTGCAAAAGATGACACATCTGTTGCGTAGCTTCTTCTTCATGGAGTAGATTAGAAGGCTAGGTTAGGAAATATAAACTTACCGTGTCCACATACCACAGGCCCATATTTGTCATATTCTTGAAGTCTTGGGGGTAAAAGGTATTCACGGTAAAGGTTCTTACATGTTGCTTGGAATTTATGGTCTTTCTCAGAACAACCTTCTGTTTGGCGTTAAGTTCCGCGTATATGTCCACCTTTTTCAATGGTTCCTGAAATTTAACAACTTTAAGAGGAGGAGGAGTTGCAATTTTTTCTGGTTTCATATTTGGGAGTATATGTGTAATTGTTTTTTCTTCTTCCTAACCTCCACTGTAGGAGTGTATGGCTCTCTCACCTTATTGGATGGTACGACACCCCTCTTGGATTTTGATTCCTCAATAGATTAAGCGATAACATCTATTCTTTCAAAGAGTTTATCATGTCTGTCCATGCAGTCTGCATTTGCAAATAGAATACGATGGTGAAGAGGGGTGAGAGGGACCACTATAAGGGTGAGAGAGACATACACTCCTACAGTGGAGGTTAGGAAGAAGAAAAAACAATTACACATATACTCCCAAATATGAAACCAGAAAAAATTGCAACTCCTCCTCCTCTTAAAGTTGTTAAATTTCAGGAACCATTGAAAAAGGTGGACATATACGCGGAACTTAACGCCAAACAGAAGGTTGTTCTGAGAAAGACCATAAATTCCAAGCAACATGTAAGAACCTTTACCGTGAATACCTTTTACCCCCAAGACTTCAAGAATATGACAAATATGGGCCTGTGGTATGTGGACACGGTAAGTTTATATTTCCTAACCTAGCCTTCTAATCTACTCCATGAAGAAGAAGCTACGCAACAGATGTGTCATCTTTTGCAACAATTGGTATTCTGGTGCAACTTGTGGTGGTTCTGTTTCAAAAAATTACCCATCTTTTGCATAAGTTGCATTAGATGGGTAATCCGTTAATAGATTCAGAGAACCCTGTGCAATAGATGGACCATCTATTGTATCTTTCCACTTTATTTTTTTTTTTTAAATTACTAACCTATTTAAAATTTTCTTCTTGTGTTACAGTATATTGATGAAATTCTCTACCTCATGAGAGGCAAGCAATTAGCGTACCCAGAAGCTTATGATGTTGTCGATAGGACAATGGACCTCAACTTCTACAAAAATTCAAGGATAGGTACAATGAGCTCATTAAGCTAGCGTCTACTCCCGGGG
The DNA here is from genome assembly GCF_002878395.1 of Capsicum annuum. Lineage (NCBI taxonomy): Eukaryota > Viridiplantae > Streptophyta > Magnoliopsida > Solanales > Solanaceae > Capsicum > Capsicum annuum. The sequence continues at coordinate 4,324 of NW_025869368.1, forward strand.
GCCCGGGATTTGATTCATTAGTTTCTAGGTTCCAATGGGATGAAGATATGATTAATTATATTAGAGAGAAGAGGTTATATCCACAAGGGAAGGACTGGAACAAAGTAAGGATGATTCTTGCAGTCATGAACGTGGGGGTTAAATATTTTCTGGCTCTTGAGATACGACTCGAGGAGGGAAAGATGAAGGTTTATGACTACAACTTACCGGTCTTTGACAAAGCCAATTTTTTTACCCACATGCAGCCACTATTGGAGTTGTTCTCCAACTTGTTGAGGCAAAGTAAATTGATGAATCATTTACCAGTGAAAGTATTGATAAAAAAATATGGGATTTTGAAGGTCGAAACAAGGACAAGGACCTTCTAAAAAATGATACTGGTGCCACATGCGGGTCGTACATGCTTTCACACATTGAATGTTTGTTGATTGAAATAGTTATGTCCAACCCAATGACCTTTTTGTGCGACAACACTGTGGCAAGGATGCAGGGGGTCTGGGCTTATGGGGTACTAACTAAATGCTTGGAGCCTATGTATAAAAAAGAAGATGTAGAAACACAAACACCATGACAATTTTTATTTCATGATAATTTTTATATTTGATGAAAATTAAATTTTTTATAATGCAACATATTGTCTCTCTATTGTAACAGATAGTCTATTTGTTCAGACAGATAATTTATCTATTGCAATAGCTTAGTCATCTGTTGCATTATGTAGATGTTTATATCTAAGTCTATCTGTTGCAATAGATGGGTCATCTATTGGAACAAATCAAAATAGTAGGAAGACCTGTTTGATAATTTTTAACAGATGACCTACATGTTGCAATAGATGTCTTAAGTTTGTATGATAATTTCCAGCAGATATGTCATTTGTTGCAACAGATACATTATTTGTTGTAATATTCAAATCTAGTATTCTATTTTAATTAATAATTTTAAATCTAAGGATAACATAAACAAAATAAAATAAATCGAAGCCTTCTAAAATTATATGAAATAAATCAACAAATAAATAAAATGTAAAAAAATGGTATGGGTACAGATGATCTACTCAACAAATAAGTCAACAATTTAAGTTTTGGTGCCAACAATTCCTAAGAAGAGGTTATTACTTTGACAGACTCACACTGTAAAGATCTACTCAATATGGACAAGTTGTTCTTCATCCGATGCTATGAAATTCGACTTTGATCGTCGTGGATCTTTAAAGTCGCTTGTATATGATTTTTGATCTTTAATTTCTCCGTATTTCCATAAAAAAGTAGCATATCTTTTATGGAGTAATTTGGTATCAAGTCTATCATTTGATACTTGTAATTCATCGCTCAAATACTCGACGTAAGCAACAACAAAAAAACCGCAATCCCTACATTTGTAAAAATTAGATAATCCATATCTTGCAATTAATGTACGCGTTGTGAAATCTATGAAATGAAACTAAATCATGATACTTGATTGATACTTACATGCTACCACAAGTTGTTGAGCAATTCCTTCAACATATTCTAAATCTAATGGATTGCCCATTTTATCTTGGTATGCTTCAATCGTCGACCAATCAGTACAAATTTTTTTATTCAAAAAGCCCTTATGTCAAGGTAAGTAGGTAATATTTTGTCCAGCTATTGTATCTTAAATGATGGTCCATAATGTATACTCCCTGATATCGAGTCGTAAGCTCGGATGTGCCTCTCTTTTAGAATGATAAAAAGCAACACCCAATGGAATTCATCACCGTAGTTTATTGAGATGTACACTCCATCGACCAAATGTCAAGGTAAGCCAGCTAGAATGCTAAAAACTTTGATGATGTTGATTAAGCATTCCTCATTTGGAAACTTTTGGTTGTTGTTGACAATACCTAGCGTACGCATTATTGATGTAAACTTTGTACAAACAATTGTCTGATGTGTATCTGCATTATTCTTGTATTTACAACTTGGCCTTCTTTCGAAGGTAGTAAAAAACGACATCGATATGCAACACATATTATCAAACATTTCAGATTACGTAAAAATAAAATTAATACAAATATACAATTAAATAAAGCATTAATAGTAAGATGTATGACATTTAAACCTCATCATTCCAGTAAGTTTGGGGTTGTGACATGGGATGTACAATAACAAAGTCAAACATATCAAAACCAATACCCGATTAGTTCACTTTGTAGTGTTTGTCATTTTATTTTTTGCATGATTTATATGTGTTAATGCCATGTTATTACAACAAGAATTGTATAAATCAATATCTTTAAAAATGATTTATGTACCTGTTGGCATGAAGCTTTAACTGCCCATCGATAATCCATTCTAAATAGTCGTTGATCAACTTTATTAGTTTTTGGGAGCCTCGTCCGAGATGTTGAACCCTTCAAATGGGTAATTCTTCCATTCTTCCAGATTGACAGGCTTCGCTCTTTATTCATCTTTTGAAGCATTTGATAGATTATAAACTATGATATTATGTTGCTCAGTAGTAGCTTCTACTGTGAGATCCACCTGGAAAGCCAGAATTGTCAATGCTAATCACAAAGATACAAAAAAATGGAAAAGGATAACTTATCTATTTTAACAAATCAAATAGGTCTTCCTCTTATTTTAAATTGTACCAATGGATTACGTATTTGTTGCAATATATGGATCATCTATTAGGATAAATTAAAATAGGAGGAAGACCTATATGATAATTTTTAACAAATGACCTATTTGTTGTA
>NW_025869369.1:0-4331 GCF_002878395.1 Capsicum annuum
AGTAGTCAAAAACATACTTTACATTTTATAGTTCAAAATCTGATTTGACCATTCACTGTAAATTAATTATTTTTTCTGGAAAAAAAGACACTGTCTGGCCCATAAATAACCATATTTGAGTCAGTTGACAAAGAATGGTTAGTCGGTCAAACTGATTCCTAAAATTGACCATTTTCTATTTTTTTTTTCATTTGGGTCATTTTCACCTACTCTTTCTTTCATTTGTCAGCTCGCAATTGAGAACAGTCTCTTGAGACTGTTATGGATGAGAAATTTCCCCTTTTAATATAGTGATGAAGCTTCTTCTCAGAAGGAATAGAGTGTTTTTAGCCTGAAAATATGGAGTAATTGTAGTTATATTTTTCATGTGTTTGTTAGATTTTCATTCAATAATTCTCAAACCTCGCTACTAACATTTTTTTTGACTTAAAAAAATCCGCTTTTTGGGTTTAAAAATAATAATTAAATACAATTATATAGAAATTGTATAATTGTTTCATAGAATATGTATTAATACAAAATATATATTAATCTACAATATGTGTACAGAAACAAGATAAGATTTATATAGAAACTGTAGTTATTGTATAAAATATGTGTATTATAAAATATATATAAATATTGTATAAAATATGTATAGAAAGAATATAGTTGTTTCTTAAAATACGTTTTTGAACAATAATTGTAGCTAAAGGTTGTATAAAATGTGTATAAAAATTATATAATTTGTAAAGACCCAAAAATGAAGGTCATGATGACACTTGTCGCAATGTACCTTGACAAGTAAGCCTATCACCCAAACCGATACAAAAAGTGAAAAAGACAGAAATATCCCAAAGTAAGGCTTCTAGAACGAAGTCAAACCATATTAGTAATCATAACAATGTGGAAAGAACTTATCCAAAATACCAATTATTCCCAAAATCAGGTGTCAATAGTGTAAGAACTACTAATACAATCCAAGAGTCAAATACATCGAAAAAATAACCACAAAGGAATAATATCTCTCTCCAAATACTAATAAAGACATAACTACTGTAGACAGATAGAGGTAAACTTCGAACGCATGAATGTCCAACTGCTACCTTGGAAGCTCCAATAATTTCCCAATTCAATCAAGATAAGGCGCACTAGAGCAAGGACCTATACCAAAAGGGCGCAGTAGGCATGAGTATGGTCCATTAGTACGCCATAGGTATCATAGGACGACCAAGCAAAGTAGTAAATAAAGCATACAAAATATACACTAAGGGCACGTCACGTGCAATCAGAAAATATCCCACAACGGTAGCCCACACCGCTTGCACTAACAGTTGTAATATATCTCACATATATTGCAACATCACACCAAGATATAACAAAAGTACCTATTATATCATATATAAGAAGAACAAGGTGAAACATGTATATACAAGATAATCAAACACAAGTAAAAAAAGATACGATAAATACATAGATGACAAGTCAATATGGCAATACAACACATTATAACACAATAAAGTAAGTGCATTGTATATGATGATGCATGTGGTCATCGCACAATCTCCGGAATTGTTGGACAATCCCTGTATACACCTACGGAGGGAAGCCTCCCGACCCAGGACCCATGGAGGGTTCGTCAATCCGTATACAATCCACATATCTCATATCTTCTTTTCGGCACATTCCTCAGAAAGGGTTTTATAATGTGTTATAATATGTCCTTTCTGGCACATCCCTAGGGGAGAGTTATAGAAAAGTGTTGCTAGTGTTTCTCAAATGTTGCCCCGGTGGTACCAATGTTTCATGAATGAGTATGACATGAGGATGTAATGCTTACAACCAATCACAATGAGTATTTTCACAATAAACCACAATGATATATTTCCACAACCATGTGAGCCAATATCCACTCATTATTTCAGTTTCATCCACGAATTTTTACATATCTCATATGCCAAATAAAGTATGAATATAATCATAACACATCAATGGTATCATATTAAGCATCTTACAAAAGTAATACAATTATTCACATGTATTCAAGGCTATTAATATCACCTAGGACCCCACACGGTCACACATATCACATAATAACTCAATTTCGATAATTACATCACATATAGGATCCCACACGAACACAATACATAAATAGCCATTTTTCATGATTAGTTCCCACCCTTAACATGTGTTTTGTATCATTATTTTGCTTCCTAGCCAGTCTGAAAGAGTTAAGTCATAATTTATCTCAAAAGTCAAAACTAGACCGCTACACTTTGAACTCATGGCCTTACTTTTTACGAACAATCTTGAACCTCACTAAAAATATCAAATTTCAAATCTACGCGTCAAAACAAAACAAACGACAACCATACTGACTACTGTTGATTCGGGATCAAAACGGACCTCCGAAATGGATTTCCAAAAAAGAAGAGCAAAATTGGAACTTTACTTCAAAAACATATTCCCCATAATTTCAGGAACCTACATCTGAAAACCCAAGTTAAATCGAGTAAAAAACGAGGTTTAAATCAAAGAAAAACCATTTTGGTGCTATACCGAGTAAAATTTTTGAAATCTGAGTTACAATCAAGAATTGAAGTTGTTATTATGGTTAAATTGATGAAAAATTAGTAATTATAAGATAAAAATATTATTCAAGTGAAAAAGAGTGAAATTAAAGTTTAAAATCAAGCCCTAAGATTTTTGGAATTTTGAGAAATTTATCAAGAAATTACTAAGAAAATGGTGAATTCTTACCTTAAATCTATAATAAAATTAAGAAATGGGAGTTAGTCTAGTTTCTCAAGCTCTCACAAACTTTAATTTTAAGCTCCCACACTATTTTAAGGTTTAATTCCCAAGAGACAAGATGAAAAATGAGCAAAATAGGCTCAAGATTGATATAAATAATGCAGATTTTTCTGCACAACTTTTGCAAAAAGCTGTTTTTTGTCCAATTCGAACTTCGATGGGGTGTTCGGAATTCGTTCCGAGTCTGATATATGCAAACGAACTATAGAACTATACTAAATTCGACATTCCAGATGTGATGGCGATATCAGCTTTTTAAGAAAATATCATTTTCACAAAGTTGACCCCTAAAATCCGAAATCACAATTTTCTAAATCGAGGGTCGAAATGAGATTTAACAGTCATAAATTCATACCAAACATTCTAAAAACCTAAAATAGACATTCCAGATCTGTTGGCGAAGTCAAATTTTCCATCCGAGGTCGTTTCGATCAAATGTGGATCCCACACTCATATTTTCAATTTTCTAACTTTTCGATCAATAGATCGAAATGAGCTCGGTGCATCGAGACCCTAACCAAAGGTCTACCTAGCCTAAAATCAATATTCTGAAGCTGATGGAGCAGTTCATTCATCATTCATCACACAGATCAAAAGATATCCCCATAAGTCTAAAATAAGGCTCTCGAAGCCATTAAAAACCACAATATCGCACAGATGATACCAAAATGCATCAAAAAATATGCCAATCACTCTTAGACCCCAGAAATATCATAATGCAACTATGGAGAGGGGTAAAATACTCAAATCACACAAAATCACAAATTTTACATATTTCATCAAATTTTTTAGGTCGTTACTTTATCCACCACAAAAATCTAGTTCGTTCTCGAACTAAGGCAAAAGAAATACCTGAATCAACAAAAAGCTGGGGATAAGAACTATGTATATCAGACTCAACCTCCCAAGTATCCTCATCTACAGGTCGATGTCTCCACTGGACCTTAACCACAGGGATCACTCTAGAGCGCAACCGCCTAACATCCCTAGCCAAAATGGAAATTGACTTCTCAAAAAAGCACAACCACTCATGTAAATGAACTGACTCCCAATGAATGACATGAAACTCATCAGGAATATAGCAATGAAGCACAAAAACACAAAAAACTGGATGAACAACTGATAGATCAGGGGGCAAATCCCACTCATAAGCCACATCACTCACAATCTGAAGAATCTCAAATGGACCAATATACCGGGGCTAAGCTTGCCCCTCTTCCCAAACACCATCACACCCTTCATCGGTGAAACTCGAAGAAAAAGAAGTCACCAACACCAAATCTCAAAGCACGAAGTCTAAGATTAGTATAGCACTTCTACCTACTCCGAGCCTATCTAAGTCTATCCTGGATGACCAGGACTCTATCCAAACACTCACGAAGCAAGTCCGTACCTCGAGGTCTCACCTCTGAAACATCAAGCCAACCCACTAGGGAGCGACAATGCCTACCATAAAATGCCTTAAAAGGAGTCATATCAATAATGGAACGGTAGCTATTATTATATGCAAAATCTGCTAAAGCCAAAAGATACTCCCA
>NW_025869370.1:0-1248 GCF_002878395.1 Capsicum annuum
TTTGTTTGTTACTGTTGATGCTAAAGAAAAAAAAATCCTCTCCCTTTGTATGTGTGTATATGTTTATATATATATTGTATTTTTTTTCTTTTTTGGTCCTTTCTTTTTGGACAAAAAAAAAGAGGGGGGTGTGACGTGGGGTAGGGTTAGGTAGGGGTAGGGAGGTAGGGTATGGGGTGGTGAGGTGGTGATTTGTCATTTTCTTATTGGAGAGGGTTGTTAGGGTGTTAAAAGAATAAAAGTTTGTTAGGGATTTTGTTGAGAGTTATTTTTTTTGTATTTTTGTGGGATGTAATCACGTGGGTGAGGGTACATGATATGATAAGGTAGAAATGAATAAAATTGAACTTTCGAGGGGGACAAAATTACGTGTCTACATCATGCCCCCTTTGAATGTAAACACGCAGTGTTTTCAAACCAAGAAGTAGACAACGAGACAGAATTTTGTCCCGACCATTATTCAAAGGAAGAAACATAAGAAAGAAGGACTATCGGGTCTTGAATTAGGACAGCCTACCCACCCAAGTTATGAGGGAATCAAGTGACAAGTATCTCCAAGGATTGGACGGAGATGGACTATACCGAGTTGGAGAGTCGAGTGAGGTTCCGTCGAGGTTCCGGTCCGCGGCTCTGTTATTACATCAAAAATGGAAATTACAAGTTAAAACATAAATGAAATTACAAAAATCCTATCTATACAAATTTTGTTGGTTCTTGACTCGGCTTTCATCACCCTATTCTTTAGGCGGGCTCCTGACTTGCAATTTCTTCCCACTTGTTGCTTGGCTTTCAATTGCTTCGCTTTGTTGCTTGACTTTTCGTTTCTTCACCCTATTCTCCAGGCGGGCTCCTGATTTGTTATTTCATCACCCTGTTCTTCAGGCGGGCTTCTGACTTGCTATTTCATCACCCTGTTCTACAGGCGGGCTCCTGAAACCCAAAATTAAACTAAAACGAAAATTATCCCAAACAAGAATTATAATAAAGTAGTATTTCATTTTTGAAAGCGTTGTCCCATTTTCCAGGAGGGTCCTGAACATAAAGTAAAATTCCATTTTTCAGGAGGGTCCTGACATAAAGTAAATTCCCATTTTTTCAGGAGGGTTCCGAACATAAAGTAAAATCCCATTTTTCAGGAGGGTCCTGAACAGAAAGTAAAATTTCATTTTTCAGGAGGGTCCTGAACTGAAAGTAAAATCCTATTTTGCAGGAGGGTCCTGAGCAGAAAGTAAAATCCCATTTTTCAGG
>NW_025869371.1:0-2582 GCF_002878395.1 Capsicum annuum
TTTTTTTATTAGTATTATTCAGACATACCCAGTTATTTCAGAGCACTATGTGGCATCTCGGGAACTCAAATTTCAAGGTGTTACAAACTTGGTATAGGAGCCTAAGGTTTAGAAAGTCCTAAGGAGTCAGAAAAGCCGCATTACGTAGAGTCTTAATCATCGATGTGAAGTACGCCATATCTATGAGCAAGAGGATATGGAGTGTTTTAAGAAATCATCTCTTCTTTCATGATCTATCATGTATTCAGTGTCTCTGTCTGCTTCTAACTCGTGCTTTCACATAGCAAAAAATGCCTCCTCATTAAGCTAACGCTTGCAGAAGATAACCAGCCACGTCAACCTACGGATCCTTTGAATGAGAATGTGTCACATACAGAGTTTTGAGCTGCCTTTAGGTGCTAGCCCAAGCTGTGATAGCTAATTTTTAGGGAAACCATCAAGCTACAATACCACTTCAACTAGATGGGGACTTAGCCACAGCCAAAATTTGAAATTTTATGAGATTAAACCTGCCAAAATTCTTTGGGTCGAAGGCAGGTAAGGACCCATAAATGTACCAAGATAAGGTAAAGAAGATCACCTGAATTATGCATGTTTATGAAGAGGAGAGTGTAGAATTGGCATCCTATAGGATGAAGGATGTTGCATATAATTGAGTGGTGATGTGGAAAAAAAGTAGATGGGATAATGCAGCTCCCATGACTTGGCGAATCTTTTAGGATGCGTTCTTAGACAAATTCTTCCCATGTGAGATGAGGGAAGATAAGATACAAGAGTTCATGAACCTGAGGCCAGGCTTATTGACAATGAATGAGTATTGCCTTATGTTCAACCAGTTGTCTAAGTATGCCTCTGATCAGATGGCTGACCCTAGGTCAAGCATGAGTAAGTTTGTGACCGGTGTGTCTAGGTTGGTAGTTAAGGAGTATAGGACTGCTATGCTCATTAAAGACATGGTTATTGCTAGGTAGATAATGCATGCTTAGCAGCCTGAGGTAGATAAATTTAAGGAAAAAGATAAGGTAAATAAGGAGGCTAGAATAGGTTAGTTTGATTATGGTTAGAATAGGTCTGGAGAAGGAAATTGTTCATAGTTTCAAAATCGTTCATCTATGCCCGCACCTTCTTCAGCCAGTGCTCCTGCACCTAGAAACATGCAGAAACACTGGGGTAAGCCTTCTATGTCCAGATCTCAAAATTGTGTGAGTGGTAGGCCTAGCTATCCTCAGTGTGCTAGGTGTGGTAAGAATCATCCTGGTGAGTGTTTAGCTGGAAAGAAAAGTTGTTTTGGTTTTGGCAAGTTGGGTCACAGTATTAGAGATTATCTGCATGCTAAGCATGGAAATAGAAATGTTCTCCCTTAAACATAGGATAATAGTGCACCAGCTTCTCTAGGTCGCCCGACCCCTCCTCAGTGCACATCATCCATTACTGATGGCAGTTAATTTCAGAATCAGTTCTATGCTTTACCATCTACCAGGAGCAGAAAGATTTGCCAAATGTTGTTACTAGTATGCTTCGTGTCTTTCATCTTGATGTTTAAGTCGTGTTAGTCCTAGGTCGAGTTTATATAATTTGACCCCATTAGTTGTTATAAATTTTGAGATAACTTCTAAAAAGATCCCTGAACCCTTCTTGGTTTCTACCCTAGTAGGTGAGTCAGTTATTTCTAAAAGGATCTATAAAAAGTGTCCTATCACTGTCCTTCATAAGGTTATGTTTGTAGACCTAATAGAGTTAGATATGGTTGATTTTGATCTTATTCTAGGCATGGATTGGTTTCATTCCTATTATGCACTATAGATTGTTGCACCCGTGTGGTGAAGTTTTAATTCCAAGGTAATCTAGTCTTTGAGCGGTTAGGTAATTCAGTGTTTTCCAAGATTTATTTTACATCTTATCTTAAAGCCAGAAAGTTGATATCCAAAGGTTGCATTTACCATCTAGTTCAAGTCAAAGACACAAAGTCTGAGACTTCAACAATTCAGTCAGCCAGTGTAGTTAATGAGTTTTCTAGTGTTTTTCTAGAAGATCTCCCAAGGGTACCTCTCGATAGGCAAATAGAATTCGGTACTGACCTTCTCCCAGATACTCAGCCTATTTTTATACCTCCTTATCGTATGGCTCTCACAGAGCTTAAGGATTTGAAAGAGAAACTCAAAGATCTTTTAGATAAAGGTTTCATAAGGCCTAGTGTTTCTCCATGGGGCGCTCCCATCCTATTCGTGCGAAAGAAAGATTGTTCTTTGCGTATGTGCATTGACTATCGTCATTTGAATAAAGTTACAGTGGGGATTGATGACTTATTCGATCAACTCCAAGGTACCAGTTATTTCTCAAAGATAGACATTAGTCCGGCTATCATCAACTTAAAGTAAGGGAATGTGATATTCCAAAGATAGCCTATAAAACCCATTATGGTTATTTTAAGTTTTTAGTTATGTCTTTTGGGCTAACCAATACCCCAGCAGCTTTCATGGACCTCATGAATCAGGTGTTCAAACTGTATCTAGACATTTTTCTCATAATATTCATAGATGATATCCTTGTTTACTCCCATAGTAAGGATGATCATGTAGATC
>NW_025869372.1:0-2221 GCF_002878395.1 Capsicum annuum
AATGGAGTTACATAAGAGATATTTGACCTCGATACTAACAACATATACACATCAAGGTGAAAGGCATAAAGCATACCTTTGACAATATCTGGTGAACGTTTCTGCCCTTGATGGGATAGTAAAGGATAGAAATGATCCTGGCACTGACTGCCATTGGTACTAGATGATGCACCCTGTGGAGGAATTGGGCAGCCTAGCTGAGCTAATGGATTAGTATCCTGAGTCAGAGGACGGATATCCCTCTTTTCCTTATTAGAATATGTACACTACTTGATCCTATGGACCAACTTTCCACAACCATAGCAACCCTATTTTTTATTCAAACACTTACCAGGATAGGTCCTACCACACTTTGCACATGTTGGGTAACTGGGCCTCCCGACTACACTATTTTGATATTGAGAATTTGAAGCCCTTTCCTACTGCTTCTGTTAGATCCTAGGTATAGGGACACTAGTAGATGATAGTATAGGCATCGATGAGTGAACTTGAAAATATGAATGACTTTCCTCTCTAGACTTTGGCTGCCTAAACTCAAATTGTATAGTCCTATCACTATTATTTCTTTTGTCTCTTTTCTTTAGCTTTTTTGCCTCAATCTACAAAGAATAAGTCATCAGCCAAACAATATCTATATCCACAATCAACATGGTAGTCCTACACTCCTTGACGACTAAATTAAATACCTAAATAACAAACTTACTTATATGAGCTCTAGAGTGAAATAACTACTTGAGAGAATACTTAGATAACTGAGTAAACTTAAAGAAGTACTTCTTCACTATAATAGAGCCCTATCTAAGTTTCATGAATTCCTTAACCTTAGCCTCCGTCATCTCACGTAGAAAGAACTTATGTAAAAATGCATTATAAAACACCTGACAACTTATTGGAGCTACATTCTTACCCCTACCTTCCTTCCATATAGCAACGCAATCATAAGAAACATCCTTCAATTTATACAATACTAACTCTACTCTTTTTACTTTAATAACATGCATAATTTAAATAATCTTTCTCACCTCATCAGTAAAGAGTTGAGGATCTTTTTCTACCTTTTATACAAAGAACTCGGGTGGATTTATCCTCATGAATTCTTGAATCCTGGCTGTAGCTAAATTACCATTTTTCTAAAGTAGGACCGTTGCCTATTGGTTTCCCTGAACATTACTATTCATAGCTTTGGTTAATGGTTGAAAGGTAGCCCAATATTGAGCATGAGATACATTCTCATTTAGAGGGTCTGCATGTAGTGGTGGTTGATCATTGTTTCTACGTGCATCAGCTCAGTAAAGAGGAATATTTTGTCACATAAAAGCACGAGTTAAGGTAGATAGAGAAAACTATAAGAACAATATATCATGATAGAAATTTTAATTCCTAACTTGTTCCATAGACACTTGCTCATAAATATGGCGCGCTTCACATTCATGATCAAGAATCTATGTAACGGGGCTTGTTTGACTCCCTAGGTTTTTTTTAAACCTTAGGCTATGATACCATGCTTGTAATGCCTCGAAAGTACCCCCTGGATGTCACACAGTGCTTAAGACTACGAGCAACACTAAGCTAACCCATGATATATATTGAGCTTAAAACTCAGATAAAACATCAACTAACATATATTGAAATTAAAGGTAAATAATTGCATGGCTTAATATAAATTTTTAGCTTTGGAAGCCTTAAACAAATTTCTTGAACTTTAAACATACACAATCTAACAAGCCTCTACTACCAATTAGAGAGACACTAGAACAAACCTCAGCTGACCCAACCATAATTGGAAATCAAGTAACTAAAATAATTTCATCAATGAACAGAAGTCAGATAAGCTGGGTCCTCAGACTAGGAGGACTCACCAAAAGTTGGGATGTAGGTGATGCTGTCCTTAATCAATTGTGCTGCTAGAAATGAGCACAGAACCTACATTATCAGACAATGTAGCACATAGACATATGAGTGGGTTAGTACCTCTAGAATGTACTAATTATATTGGGTTGAATGAAAGGTAATACATGAACTAAATACATATATAAACTTACAAATAATGCATGCTAAGAATAAATGACTGACCATGAACTTGAGTAAAACTAAATACTTTTAGATAATAATACATGGATAATGATACATATGAGTAAACTTAGTGAGCCATAACACTTGGTTTCTAAAATCTTTACTCTTATTCTTTCTTATGGGAGATTCTTATAACCGACATAAACCA
>NW_025869373.1:0-2599 GCF_002878395.1 Capsicum annuum
TGTTGTCCTTACTGACTCGATTGAGATGGTGACGAAGGTTGAAGACGCGGGTTTGCGATTTGTTTGCTAAGGAAGTGTGAAGTTGATCCACGCATCTTTGGAGTTGATAGTAGAAGCTACCGTGGGTGCGATTGTAGCATCTACAGAGTCCAAGAGAGCATTTTGGATCAATTTATCCTGACGAAACCAATCCTTGTACACAGGGTTGGCTGTCTCAAGGCCGTTAGTTTTGATTGTTTCAGCAGGGAACAACATGGTGCCGTCAAGATGACTATAGAGGTCATGGCCATGAAGCAACATGGCAATCGGGGCTTTCCAGATGGTGAAGTTAGTGCTGCCGGTCAGTTTAATGGGCAGCTGGGATGATGGATTGAATTGAATCAAGTGTTTGAGGACAGGGGCTGTGAAAGTGGCCATCGCTGCAAAGAGAAAAAATTGGATATTGGACTCTATTAAAGAGTATTTTGGCTCTGATACCATATAAATGTAGAGAAAGAAGATGAAGTTGTTTCTATTATCAGTCTCTAATGGAGTTTAAATACAACGTGAATAATAAGGAGCAGATAAACATAGGGATAAACTATGCAAACTTAAAGCCTAAATTTATGGACTAATCCTATTTTACAACTGTGTGGGGCACGTGCTCTGTTACATGTGGTACATGTTCTATTCCCCTCTCCCCCCCCCCCCCCCCCAAACCCCCACCACTACCCACAAATGCATCTATTAGGTCAACTGGCTGATTAATTTTTGATACGTTTGAAGAGCTGTAGTTGTGATGTTGTTCAATCTTTTCTCTTTTGATAATGTAATATAAAAAAAAATGTAAAACTTGCACTAAGCCAGTGGTGCGTCAGGCATGATTAAATAAAGTGCAAAGTCTTGTGTCTACCGTCTAGTTTTGCATCTACATCTTGTACAATGACCATTTTGCACCAAAAAGCAAGCAACATCTAAGTTTAATGTTATCAGTGTTTCTCCTATTGACTTCAAAAATTTTGGTGTTACTTTCAAGCCAGACATTCCACCAAATGGGCTTAGGTATTGAGTTCCAAGTCTATTGAGAATTCTTGCATAACACCCCCTTCCCACCCCATCCCCAAGCTTTGTAATGGAGCTAGGCATGGTCCAACGCATACCTGAAATTTGAAAAAAGTGCAATGTAAAAATAGGTGGCAAACTTCTTGAGATTTCTCTTCACAATTGACACCTACTGCAAAGCTGAAACCCCCTCTTTTGAAGGTTTGTTTGAGTGAGGCAAAAGCCTCCCTAGCGTCAGTTTAAGAAAAGCAAGAGACTTCAAAGGATGTCTATTGAACCAAGTCTTTTCCAAGCTGTTGTGAGATCCCAGCATAGTGTGGCAATTTTTGACGGAAAAAGTCCTTTGGATGTCTCTTACAACTGATCACTGATGGAGTTAACTTTGTTGTGATCCAATACGACGTTGTTTAGCATCTGAAGCAAAAGGCATAAGCTTTCCCCTTCCCAATTATTTGAGCCTCCTGAGAAAGAGATTTCAACATTGTGCTGAATTATGTTGTGGGGATAAACTATATGTGTCCAACAATTGGTCTTTGAGCAAAGAGGAGCATGGCCCGACCATGCTTCTTCCCAGAATCTGATTTTCTTTCCATTACCGAGAAGAAAACCAGTAGTTATCTCAAATGTACTCCAAAATCCTCAAATATTGTTTCCATATTCCTGTGCCATGAGGTGCTGTAGAGATTTTGGTGCACCATGGGTTCTCTAAAGTGAACTTCTCCACCAAAGTTCTCCAAAGTGCACTTTTCTCAGTGCTAAATCTCCAATGTCATTTAATCAAGAGGCATTTGTTATCTCTTTAGGTTTTTGATCCCCAGTCCCATTCCTTTTGTCTCTGTTTTTCAATTACAGGGCACACTATATTTTGTTTGTTTATTGCTCTCTTCTTAATTTGTCCATGTGCTTCAACTTAATTGGTTGCCTTGCTGCCTATTTTTCAATTGTGTATTAGTTACTTCTGCATCATAAGGGCTCTGTTTCTGCCATTTGTCCTCCTTTTTTGTCCATTGTGGTAAGGAGGAGAGCAGAAAGAGGAAACTGATTTGGTGCGTTTCTTTTTGTTAATTTTACTTATTGTAAAGGTTTACGCACCACTCACTGAGAAGGATTCGACTTTTCACCGCACTTTATTTATCTTCATGTGTACATCAATGGCCTGTCTCCTTAAAGATCAACATGAGCAGTGGAAAAGGAACCAAGACAAACCATCCAGGAGGTACTTTTTCACAATTGAATTTTTTGTGACCACTAACTACCCTGCTTTTGTATCCTTTCTTCTTACTCTGATCGCCGAATGTGTTTTTCTAGTGTCAAGGTCTTCCGCTGCCAATTGCCTCGTTATAACTCATTTTACTCCAGTGAGCCCCCTAAAAACAATGGGAAAGATAAACCTTCTAGCGCTGGAGGTAATTCCTTGGAAAGATCTAACTTTTTCATTGGTCAATCAATGACTCAAGTTCACAATTGATTTCGTTTAAGTATTTGTGATTATCGCCCAAATTCTTTGACCTTTCCTTTTCTTTCAACTCCGTATTAATTGATCATATTAAAATATTTA
>NW_025869374.1:0-2144 GCF_002878395.1 Capsicum annuum
ATTTTAAGAAACAATCAAAACAAACATGATTCTCTTAATAACTATAATATACCATACCATGGGAACCACCATCCAAACAAAGGGTGAGTGTGTTGTGACTGCGTACGTTCACACTACGTCTGCAAATGAAGGAAAATATTTCTATTGGATTTTTAGATTAAAACTTCACTCACTTTCAAGTTTCGAATAAATTTTATCCAAAATTAATCTCTCAATCGATCATTTGACAAATCCAAATCCAAAATCGAAGTCAAGCGAGCAACAATGACGATGGCACAAGGCATCTTTGTTCTTGCCTCACTATCCACATGAAGGAATGCTTCTCAATATAAGCACAAGAAAGTTTATTTCTCCCACCAATATGAGAGAACTTTTCTTCGTTAAAGTGAAATACTCACTTCACTTTTCCTCCATTTGTCCCTCCATTTTTCATTCACATTTTCACTTAGAACCCAACAATATATACCGTCAGACCTCTTTATAACGTCACCTCGTTAAAACAACATTTCACTATAGCGGCCTGATTACTCCGGAATCGATCTTTTATGTCATATTTTACGTCTCTGTAATGACATTCTACCTATAACAATAATGATGTTTATTATAGCGGTATACTCTTTGTAAAATTATCTTTCTATAACAACATACTCAAATATTACGTATTAATATTTCGTAAGAAAATATATTTTGTACAAAATAAAATACAAAAATATTTATAGTAATCATCATTAATGTCATGCACACAGTAAATTTCAAGTATGAATATCTAATTTAAATAAAAAAATTATATTTAATAGTCCACACCTATTATTTCATAGCTTTACGATGAATAAGATACTAATATTTGCTTTTTTATATATATATTCATGCTCTTTCTAATTTGCATAGTTTTATTTATAACAACTAAAATAGATCTGAACATCGAATGTCAATATACATATATAACAACATCTCTCAATAGCAACTGCAAAATCTTCGGACAAACACTACCACTTTTGAGAGATTTGACTGTACCTATAAATAACTATTTATAATGTGACTTTAATTAGTTACTAATCTCTATCTCTAATATTCTAATCTCTATCTCTAGTCTCTAATCTCTATCTCTAATATCTATCTTTATCTTTAATCTCTAATCTCTAATATATTAAAAGTGTGAAGACCCTTAGTAATGTTGTTTGAACTTTTTGCCCTTCATTAAAAGTCTCCTCTTTATATAAAATCGTCTTTTCAGTATTTTTCTCAAATAATTGTTATTTAATTATTATTAATATTAGGACTTTAAAATTAACTAAATACTTATTTGAGTTAGGAAATAAATTATATTATTTAACAGTCTTAAATTAATTCAAATTTTACCTTATATATAATTTTCTAATAAACTCAATAAATAAAAAGAATATTAATTTGAATTGAAAAAGGCACAAAAAACGTCTGGGGAAAAAACGAAACAAAAAAAAAAAAGAGGAAAAAGAAAAAGAAATAAGAGGAAAAAGAAAAAGAAATAAACTATGTAAATGGAAAGAAAACTAATTTGAATTGAAAAGGAAAAAAACGTGTGGAAGAAAAAGGGGAAAAAAGAAAAAGAAAATTAAACCTAAAAACAATAAAAAAAGATCACAAAGACTAATTTATTAAATTAAATAAATACAAATTGAACTGACAAAGAAAGAAAGTACATTAAAGAAATAATTTTTTTTTGTCATTTGAGGTAACTTTTTTAAAATTTTAGTATATTTTCTAAATTAATAATAATAAATCATCATGTGTTCGTGATAGACAATTGCTAATTGAGAAGTTTTTAGTGAAATATTAATAATATCTATGATTGAAGAGATAAATTTTCTTATGATTTGAGATAAATTTTCAAAACTTTTAATACTATATTTTTTATGTTATAAAAATAAATTATCATGTATTTTGAATAGACAGTTACTAATTGAGAAGTTCTCTTTTATAATTTAGTATGTGTTTAAATAATAAATTATGATGTATTCTAGATAGATAATTACTAATTGAGATGTAAAATTATTATTGATAGATTTTCTTTTTTCTTGTCTATGAGAAAAAAAGAATCATAAAATATATGGTGAGACGAAACAAGGAAAATATCGATAGATAATTTTTTTTTTCTTTTTCTCACG
>NW_025869375.1:0-1148 GCF_002878395.1 Capsicum annuum
ATTAATTTTGAAGAGTCACTAAAATAAATATTATTTGTGCACCACTCTAAATATTGAAAGTTTGATTTAAAGAGCTTAACTAAATATTACAAGGACTAAAAATATAATTATGAATAATCAAGGGATCAAAATAGCTATTATACCAAAGAAAAACACAAAATAATTTAGTTTCAAAAAAGGTAAACATAATCAGAATGTGGATTAATTAGAGCCACATTTACTAGTAAACACATGGATTAAATAGCTATGTCCCATCCAAAAAGTGAAAAAAAAAAATAGTATTACTAATACTTTAGACATCAATGATTAATTGTTATAAAAGATGTCCAAATCAAATGAATGTTTTAATTTATTTTTTTTAAGTAATTATGTTGTCATCCTCAACTATAGAAAAAAACTACAAGTGTAAATTTAAAATAAAAATTTAATGTAATCTTAGGCTGATTTTACTATGGAATAAGCAGGCACGTCTTTAATATAAGTGTTTGTGCAGCCTGCTTTAGCTGCTTTAATCGTAATTTTATTATATTATCCCTAATTAATTATTATAGATTATTTAAGTATTAAAATTTATAATATTTAATAAAAAATATAGAATAGACATCAAATAATAAATTGATATTTGACTTTTTAAACTAATTTGATGTCTTATATGGGGTTCACTTTTGCCTTTTGCACAAGTATTTTTTTTAGTAATTTTATTAGATCACTTTTAATTAGTTGTTATAAGTCATTTAAGATATGTCTTCTTCGCTGCTTCAATCGTGATTTTATTATATCAACCCTAATTAATTACTACAGGTTATTTAAATATTAAAAATTTATAATATCTGATAAAAAATATAAAATAGACATACAATAATAAATTAATATTTAATTTTTAAAATTAACTTGATGTCTTATATGAGGCTCATTTACGCTTTTTTTCACAAGTAATTTATAGTAATTTTATTATATTATTTCTAATTAATTGTTATAAATTATTTAAGATATGTCTCTTCGCTTCTTCAATCGTGATTTTATTATATGACCCCTAATTAATTATTATGATCGCATTAGAAAATTAATAATATTTCATAAATGGACACAAAATGATATGTTAACATAAAACATTTGATTGACTGTCAAATAATTATATTAGTGTCACA
>NW_025869376.1:0-2439 GCF_002878395.1 Capsicum annuum
AGTACTACAAAAGGCAGCTTAGCCAAAACTCTGATAGCTGTCCATACTCAGAGCTTACAACATACAGAATCGCCATATAACTAGTTAGGATTAGTGGCACACGTCCTGCTTCCTAGGGAGGGTCTATGTCCCTCGGGCTTAAAAAGTGTTAATGGGTGCATGTTTGGATTTTTTAAAGTAGTGTATTTTAGTAGAAAGTGATATGGACATGGCATTGAGTGTGGAGTGCAAGTGTTTCATCAATACCTCAAAACCAGAAAAAACAAAAAAGGGATAGTCTTGAAGCAGTCATTTTGACATGAATAGCTCTAGCTATATCCTTCACTTTCCTGCTAGTCTCTACTCAAATACCCTTCGATTCCTCTTTTGCAAGGGAGCATGATTAGTTGAGATGAGCAGCCTGTGACTTGCCTTTAGTATTTCTTACATCCCATTATAAGTAGGGTCACAATTCAGAAATAACATACTTATCTCCTTAATTATGAATTTCATAGCAACAGTTTTATAAATACATAATATTGTAAGTTGTATTTTGTAGTTTTGTAAACTGTTGATACAAAAATACAAATACATATGATTTTTACTGCCCTTATGATCGATATGTATTTTGTAATTTTGCAAACTGTTGCTACAAATACATATGCTACAAAATGTAATTTGATAAAAGTGTTGTTATTTTTTTATAATTTAATAGTATGCTACTTTATCTAGTTTTTCCTTATAAGTAACTAATGAATGGGCCCATCTTTTTAACCACACTAATAATTTGTTCCTTAGATTTCTCACAGAAGCCCATTTGTTGAATAGATTGTCTTTAGTTTCTGGATGAGCTTGATAGAACAGGTTTCTTGTGTCATCTAGCAAGGCTGTCACTAGTAAGCAATTTATCCAGTAAGAAAGGCCACATAATAAACTGTCTTTGACCTGACACAACTGTACATCTTTGCATTGTTACATCTTTCATCGATGACAAGCATTAATTTAGTCATAATATTTCGCTCGAGCTCGTAGTAGAAAAAGCAATCTAACATGCATAAACATATCTGGGTAAATTAATGGTAAAGATTCAACTGTTCTAATTTTTGATAAAAAATGGCATAAATTGGTATACCTATTAAAAGAAGAAAGAAGTGGTATGCCCATAATATGATACAAGATCTACGCCCCGTATTTTTATTTTATATTTTGTGATTAATTAGGGTTTTCTTCGTTACCAAAGAAGTACTACAAAAGGCAGCTTAGCCAAAACTCTGATAGCTGTCCATACTCAGAGCTTACAACATACAGAATCGCCATATAACTAGTTAGGATTAGTGGCACACGTCCTGCTTCCTAGGGAGGGTCTATGTCCCTCGGGCTTAAAAAGTGTTAATGGGTGCATGTTTGGATTTTTTAAAGTAGTGTATTTTAGTAGAAAGTGATATGGACATGGCATTGAGTGTGGAGTGCAAGTGTTTCATCAATACCTCAAAACCAGAAAAAACAAAAAAGGGATAGTCTTGAAGCAGTCATTTTGACATGAATAGCTCTAGCTATATCCTTCACTTTCCTGCTAGTCTCTACTCAAATACCCTTCGATTCCTCTTTTGCAAGGGAGCATGATTAGTTGAGATGAGCAGCCTGTGACTTGCCTTTAGTATTTCTTACATCCCATTATAAGTAGGGTCACAATTCAGAAATAACATACTTATCTCCTTAATTATGAATTTCATAGCAACAGTTTTATAAATACATAATATTGTAAGTTGTATTTTGTAGTTTTGTAAACTGTTGATACAAAAATACAAATACATATGATTTTTACTGCCCTTATGATCGATATGTATTTTGTAATTTTGCAAACTGTTGCTACAAATACATATGCTACAAAATGTAATTTGATAAAAGTGTTGTTATTTTTTTATAATTTAATAGTATGCTACTTTATCTAGTTTTTCCTTATAAGTAACTAATGAATGGGCCCATCTTTTTAACCACACTAATAATTTGTTCCTTAGATTTCTCACAGAAGCCCATTTGTTGAATAGATTGTCTTTAGTTTCTGGATGAGCTTGATAGAACAGGTTTCTTGTGTCATCTAGCAAGGCTGTCACTAGTAAGCAATTTATCCAGTAAGAAAGGCCACATAATAAACTGTCTTTGACCTGACACAACTGTACATCTTTGCATTGTTACATCTTTCATCGATGACAAGCATTAATTTAGTCATAATATTTCGCTCGAGCTCGTAGTAGAAAAAGCAATCTAACATGCATAAACATATCTGGGTAAATTAATGGTAAAGATTCAACTGTTCTAATTTTTGATAAAAAATGGCATAAATTGGTATACCTATTAAAAGAAGAAAGAAGTGGTATGCCCATAATATGATACAAGATCTACGCCCCGTATTTTTATTTTATATTTTGTGATTAATTAGGGTTTTCTTCGTTACCAAAG
>NW_025869377.1:0-2942 GCF_002878395.1 Capsicum annuum
TGGAAGGTTCATTAAAGGGAAAACCAAGCATGGAGGAATTCAAAATAAATTTTCCTTAACTACGTAATTAGTGAATTCCATACCAAAATTTGATTTACTGGATTTTCAGACAATATATTACAACAACATAACTAGTGAATTCCCATTTAGTAGATTCTGGTCTGAAAAGGATAAAATGTAAGCAGTTCATATTACTATCTTCAAAGAAATAGAGAGACTCTTTTCGATAGACCCCGGCTCAATATATTGTCTAAGTTAAATCCCATACTTCTCTATCCTGCCACACCCATTTTTACGTACTCCAAAAAAAATGTGTATATTTTAAAATTCGGAAGGGCTTTATTATTTAAGTGACAAGAAATGAAAATTTGTTTCGGAAAAAGATTATTTGCATCTTTTATTCAGAGTCGCCACTTGGCATCATCCGGTGTGCCAAGTCACCTTTAGAAAATCCTTTTCGAAACCATTTGACTCTTAAACTGGTTTGCGAACAGAGATTCTGGCTAAGGAATTCTATTGACCGAGGGGAAGGTGTTAGGCACCCCTCGATCCCGTGGTTTGACCACGGTCGCTTGGTAGAGTGTATCAACTATTTTGGTATTATGAAATGTATAAAACATACAAAAGCACGCAAAATAATCAAACAAGAAACAAAAACAAAACAATCCAAAAATGTAAAGTCCAATCCAATTATACAGTCCAAAAATAGAAAACTACGAAAATATAAATCCTAATCTAAACTAAATCTAGACTAAGCTCCCATGCCTTACCTGATGCCGCAGGCCTTGATCACGAACATCTTTAGCATACACAATTCTTCGGGGCATTCCCCGGTGAGTAAATACAAATTACCTCGGGGCATCCTCCAATCAAATAAAATACACTTTCCAAATACGATAAACAAGACATTCAACAAATATTCCAATCATTCCAACACTACACCGATCCTAAGCTTGCCTACCCGAGCTTACTGTTTGCCTACCCGCTCGACGACATATCGCATTCAACATCAACAATATATCAAAAATATCATAATATTCACTTTTATCAATTTTCGATTCCCGTCCCCAAATTTCATTTTAAACTAAATTTTCACCACTCACCATTTTTATTTCAGCGACCCACAATCACTTTTCAACGAAATTAAGCATCGAGTCCATATCAAAATAACAGACTATCAACAAACAAGACAACATACGTTCATCACCAACAAGTGTTGACTCGCTGGACGCTGACCGGCGGACGGCTGACGGTAACGACGACGTTATTGCTGCCGTCGTTGGTCGGACGGAGAGGCGGCGAACGGAAGCTTTCTCTTTTCAGTTTTTGGAGAGAGAGAGAGTAGAGAGGGAGTAGAGAGAATGTGGAGCTGATTTTCTTTTTTTGTATTTGTTACTGTTCATCCCCCTTTGTTTGTGAGAGTATGTGTGTATATATTGTATTTTTTTTCTTTTTGATCCTTTCTTTTTGGACAAGAAAAAGAGGGGGGCTGTGACGTGGGGTAGGGTTAGGTAGGGGTAGGGAGGTAGGGTATGGGGTGGTGAGATGATGATTTGTCATTTTCTTATTGGAGAGGGTTGTTAGGGTATTAAAAGAATAAAAGTTTGTTAGGGATTTTGTTGAGAGTTATTTTTTGTATTTTTTGTGGGATGTAATCACGTGGAGGAGAATACATGATATGATAAGGTAGAAATGAATAAAATCGAACTTTTGAGGGGGACAAAATTATATATTTACATATCCTTTTGGTCTTCTTTGGTGTCTTGTTTTTCTACACTATGGGAGAGAAAAGTAAGATGTGGATACAAAGAAACATCATCTTGTGAACTCATCACAAAATTAAAGAAAATAAATAAATAAAAAGGGCTGAACTGTCATATGCCACTTGTCAAAATTAGTGTACTATCCTATATCGACTCACGTAGGCGTACGCGAACTCAAAATTTAAATTAAATTCAATAGTGATGGTGACACACGATATTCTAAAGGAATTAAAAGTATTGAGGAGCTTTAATATATATATATATATATATATATACCAACATGGGTTGTAGTGCAGTGAATAGGGCTGCTCCATCATTAATCAGAGCTCGAGGGTTCGATTTTGGATACGGAGAAAACTCTATTAGGGAGCGCTTCCCCCCGAATGGGGCCCTACGTGGCACGAATCTGAATTAGTCAAACTCCAATGCGGGTATCGGACAGTAGATGGGAATATATATATATATATATATATACATAAAGAAAATTAATTTTATAGAACAATAACAATAAATATAACGTAATTCATAAAAGAGGTATATATGAAGAGGGTACGTAATAATACTGTCGATCATTACAAGCGATAGCAAAGTCAAGCCGTATAAAGGCGAGCAACCCTTATAGCAATATAGCAATAGCAAATGCGCTACTTGCATTGTAGTAGAATCTTTTCACAAATGATATTCAAGATGAATCCCTTAAAGTGAAAAAAGTAACAAATGGTTACTCCAAAGAATGTGTTATTACGAAGAAAATTCCAATTTTAATTCCCTTATATTATATTAAATAATTAAATTGCTTTCTCTTTTGAGTTCTCCTTGTGGACTACGTACTACATATATAATTATTATTTACACAAATGATTCCTCTTTACCATTATTTCCCCTCTCTCTCCTACACTCTCTTCTTTTGCCTAAAGAGAGAGAAAGCTTATAGGCTAAAGTGGAAAAAATGTCTAGCAATGGGAAAATATTGGAGGAAAATAAAGTGCCCTTATTAGATTATGTATCCAATAATGATATCCAAAATGATTATTTAGAACAAAATGATCATCAAAGTTTTGGAAGAAAATTTTGGATAGAATCAAAGAAGCTATGGCATATAGTTGGGCCAGCCATATTTAGTAGAATAGCTTCTTATTCCATGTTTGTTATTACTCAAGCTTTTGCTGGTCATCTTGG
>NW_025869378.1:0-3038 GCF_002878395.1 Capsicum annuum
CTATTTTTGTTTATGTCAGAGGTGCCCAAAGCTAGAAGCAAGATTTCTAGTAGAATATTCAAAGCTTTTGAGTAAGTAAGATGGATGGATTTGGAAGCAAGTGAAAGAACTAGTTGCATAGATATAGATATAAAGAAAGTCCTTTCTCTGAAGATGGTGATATTAGGGTTTTGAGATTAGTTCTGACATCAAACAGGTTTTCGACCCGAAAAGCTCCACAGAGCTGTCGTATGTGGGTACTACGAGGCCCATGACTTTCTTGATCGCCTCATTTGGGTTAAGATGTGGCTAAAGTCTCTCCGATGGTAGCGTATATGACGCTCGAGGTCTCTCGAGCCTCCTGTTGTACCAATGTCTCCATTTTAGGGGGAATAAGGTAATGAAATTCCGATATGGACTTTTGTTGTTGTTACGACAGGCGGAGAGAAGTGCTTTATTGGTCTAATTCCTGCTTCCCCTTGGTATCGGTAAAGGGGCTGGTAAGTGCTTCCCGAATAGATTCCTTTCTCTTCCCCAGACACCGAACAAAGGGAACCCTGGCTTCACTTGTCGTAGTAAGACTACCCCTCTATAAGCTTTCCCTATCGCTCTGATGAACCTCTTTCTGCCTGTTCTCTAGAGTTCAAGAACTGATTCTGTCCTATCTCTTATTTGTCCATTAAGTCCATTTTCCACTAAAGGTAGCATGAAAAGCACCTATATTGTAATATGTAAGAGGAAGGACGACTAAGCAACTATGCTAGTAGCACCCCAAACGAAAAACTACAACTGGAAATCCAACTTTAGGTGGTCATTATGATCAGAAACTCACTCTTTAGAGAATTTTATTGACCTCGCATATAACATAGGGAATTTGGTTAGCACCCATATTTCAGAATAAAAGAACAAAGACTTAATTTGACGGTATTCACGAGCAGATGACAAGCATGAGTGAAGAAGGGTCTTATGTTACCATTTTTGGTGGTAAAGAAGATGTTCTTGTTCTTCCATTCCCTAAACCCACTTCAGCTTTCGACGATTGGGTTGGTGTCTGATAGGCGAGAGGTGTGAAGCCAGATCGTACTAAAGACAATGAAAAAATTTCAAAAATGATAGATTTCCAAAAAATAAGTAAAAGCAGAATGAAAGACAATCCTATATTGACAAGGATGAGCTTTTTCACGAAGAAAGCTTCACGCCCAACTGCTTGTATATCGATCGGAAAGAAGCAGCTGCAAATGCTATCAGTGGTTGTTTCTTCCTATCCCATCTATCTATAAGAGTTGCTTGATTTGCCCCCATCTTTAATAGGACTGGACTAAGTTTGGGTAGATCTCCGTCCCATTTCATGGATGCATCACATTGAGAATTGACTCATTGGATTAACCACTTAGACGGAGAGTTCCCATATTCTATTTCATTGGCAACTGAAATAGATCAAAACGGATTGCGCGGTACCCAGGGCTTCAAAAATGAATATGAAAATAATACTTTGCTTGACCTGATCATTGTGCCAAGGGCTGGTGGTGCCTTGAGCAGCTCTTAGTTCCATTTATCGGCCCCACAGCTTATTTCATCTCGATGTTTGAAAAATGTACTCATTTTCACACATAGGCACAGAGAGTCAGTCAAAACTCCACTTTTTAGCAAGAAGGGCCTATGACATAAGGCTCCTTCTATGAACCTATGAACCTCCGAACCTAAGGAATAGAGTTCAGCATCAGGAAGCCTACTCCTCGGGCTGTTCGGTACTTGAATATTCTTGCCGTGGAGAAATACTACTTTTCTATTTGCTTACCTGCACACCTCTACTCATGCAGGACTGACTATGCAATACTAAGAATGGAGCATGCCTCCCGTCCATGGAGGCATTATGGTTGGAAAACATTTCTTAGCGGCCTCTTCCTCAAAAGGCAGGATTGAAGGCAAATGAGTAGACCCCTACAACCATCTGAAGTCGCGTTTTCAGGGCCTATGGATGCCTTAGGGGGAAAACTCTCCAGTACAAGAGAGATTTATTTTCTTTTTTTCTACTCCTGGGTATAGGTACATTACTTCACTTCAAATAGACAATATAAGAAAGCAAGAGTTTTTCTAAAAGGCTCCACGCATAATAACATAGCTTTTATCTCAGCTATCTTGTATGATAACACGATCGTTGGTGCCCTTCCGAGCTGAGAGATAAGGGATTAAAATTCATTGGACTGGACATGTCTTCTCCACGATCTCAGGGAAATGAAAATCAATTCTCAAAGATCCATAAAAAAATCTGTAAAGTTGTCTATAAATGGTTAATCATATATAACCCCTTATTTTGAGGCAACTATTCCATAGCCTCTTAGACTGCCTTGCCTGACCTTGAGCTCTTCGCTTCTCAGTGTTGAGAAAACCAAATGTGCGAACTGTTGATAGCTATAGGTTTAAGGTATGAAAATATTCTTTCTGTCTCCTCACTCCCTGACTTCATTCTTCGAAGGAAGGGCAGTTGAACTCATACTTGCCATTCAAAGGAATCGCTCCTCGGTAGTACTAGCTAGAACTAAACTCCTAACCTTTGAAATTGAGCTTCTCCAGTCCTGGGAGAGTTGCTTCTTTCTTTGACTTGGTTTGCCCACTTCAAAAGGTTTCTAGAAAACCTTATCCCTCAAACATCATGTGGAAAGAGAGATTCCTTAGGTTGTTATTTGAGAGAAGAGATATCCATTGGGATGAAGCTGACAGAATGGCACCCGCTTTCTTAAGGATCCTCGCTAATTCAACTAGTTTTTTTTTTCGAGAATGAACTAGCCTAGAGGAAATGGGCGCCAAGCCTATAATTTAAGTATGCAAGAAGAGTTTCTAGGCGAAGACACTCTCAGTCGAAGGTAGGGCAGTCTTCCTAGCTTTAGGGTCAATCGAATAGATAGAAGATCTAGCACCTCAGTCAGAGATAATGGGGCACGAGTTCATGAACTAATAGAATAGTGTTTTGTGATCCTGGGGAAAGCTATCATAGTTAATCTACTACACTTAAAGCAAATGAAACAAACCGGGATAAAGCTTTAACCAAGCGTAGTTGG
>NW_025869379.1:0-1565 GCF_002878395.1 Capsicum annuum
TTGGTCATGACAAATTGGTATCCCAAGGTAAGGCTTCTAGAACTAGGCCAAACCATATAAGTAATCATAACAACACAAAAAGAACTTATCCAAAATTCCAACCATGCCCAAAACCACGTGTCGATAGTGTAAGAACTACTAATACAATCCAAGAGTCAAATGTATCAGAAAAATAACTATAAAGGAATAATAACTATCTCCAATTACTTATAAAGACATAAATACTATAAAAAGATAGAGGTGGACTTCAAACGCATGAATATAACCGCTACCTTGGAAGCTCTAATAATCGCTCGAATCAAGCAAGTTAAGGCGCACTTGAGATAGGACCTGCACCGAAATGGCCCAGAAGGCATGAGTATAATCCACTTGTACTCAATAGGTATCATTGACCGACCAAGCAAAGCATTAAATAAAGCATACAAAATATACACTAAGTGCACGTCACCTGCAATCAGAAAATATCCCACAACAGTAGCCCATATTGCTTGCACCAATAGTTCTATTATATCTCACATATATTATATCAACACACCAAGATATAGAACACAAGTATACATTACATCAGATATAAATAGAACAAAAGAGAACATGTAGATACAAGATTATCAAATATAAGTAAAGGAAGGTAAGAAAAATACGTAGAAGACAAGTCAATAAGGCAATAAAACATAATATAAACATAATAAAGTAAGTACAATATATATATGATAATGATGATGACGTACGAGGTCATTGGAAAATCCTTGGGATTGTTGCACAATCCCTGTATACACCTATGGAGGCAAGCCTTCCAATGCAGGATCCATGGCGGGTTCGTCAATATGTATACAAACCATATATCTCATATCTCCTTTCTGGCATATCTCTCGAAAAGGGTTTTATAAGGTATTACAATATCTTTAAAAAGGTGTTGCCAGTGTTTCTAGGATGTTGCCACGGTTTTGGGTGATAGGCTTACTTGTCAAGGTACGCTGCGACAAGTGTCATCATTACCCTCATTTTTTGGTCATGACAAATTGGTATCCCAAGGTAAGGCTTCTAGAACTAGGCCAAACCATATAAGTAATCATAACAACACAAAAAGAACTTATCCAAAATTCCAACCATGCCCAAAACCACGTGTCGATAGTGTAAGAACTACTAATACAATCCAAGAGTCAAATGTATCAGAAAAATAACTATAAAGGAATAATAACTATCTCCAATTACTTATAAAGACATAAATACTATAAAAAGATAGAGGTGGACTTCAAACGCATGAATATAACCGCTACCTTGGAAGCTCTAATAATCGCTCGAATCAAGCAAGTTAAGGCGCACTTGAGATAGGACCTGCACCGAAATGGCCCAGAAGGCATGAGTATAATCCACTTGTACTCAATAGGTATCATTGACCGACCAAGCAAAGCATTAAATAAAGCATACAAAATATACACTAAGTGCACGTCACCTGCAATCAGAAAATATCCCACAACAGTAGCCCATATTGCTTGCACCAATAGTTCTATTATATCTCACATATATTATATCAACACACCAAGATATAGAACACAAGTATACAT
>NW_025869380.1:0-1218 GCF_002878395.1 Capsicum annuum
TTTTTCACACCCTTTACTTTCTAACACATGCTTTACCCCACATCAGTCTGTCAAATGACCACGTTATCTTCAAAGGTGCAACATTTAGCACGTAGGAATGCTTTAGAGGTAAGTCTCCTACAAAGGACCAAGTGGACCCGCTAGGTCTCAATATGATGCATATAAGCATGACATAAAGGCTGACCTACGTTGGGGTTCACTAACAAGGCCATTCGGGGGAGCATATGGTCGATAGTGGCTGCTTAGCTTTTCATCTACTCCATACATCCAACGGCTCCCCCCCAAAATAAAGGTGACTCAACTAAAGTTCGTGCGCACGACGTGCGCTCCGAGACTTGTTGCAGAAAGAATTGACTCGGGTTATGCAAATGATGTCCGATATAAAGCGGTAACACATAAGGAAAACTGCAAACAAAGAGCACAGAAACACACAACAGTGATAACAATAACACAAACAATAATCACAAACATTGTTTCTACACCCATAATGCAAAACAAAGCTGATATGACTCCGAAAATAAGCCCAAATTCTGAAACGTCCCAAGTGGAGTCGCCAGACCTGTCACACTCCTTTTTCGTACTCTAAAAGATTAATTTTTAAGTTTGAAAGGGTTTTATTATTAAGTAACAAAAAATGAAAATTCTGTTCCAAAAAGGATTTTCTATAATTAAATTCAGAGTCGCCACTTGGCATAATTCGGTGTGCCAAGTCACCTTTGGAAAATTCTTTTCGAAATGGTTTGACTCTTTAAAACTAGTTTGCAAATAGAGATTCAGGCTAAGAAATTTTGTTGACCGAGGGGAAGGTGTTAGGCACCCCTCGATCCCGTGGTTTGACCACGGTCGCTTGGTGGAGCGTATAGGCTAATTTGACATTATGAATATATAAACCACACAAAACATGCAAAACAATCAATCAAGCAAACAAGATAAAACAATCCAAAATTTAGTGTCCAGTCCAAAAATAAAAAAATGTATAAAAATAAATCCTACTCTAAATTAATTCTAGACTAATGCTCTACCCGACGCATCGGGCCTTCATCACGAACGTCCTCCGGGTACATGATACCTCAGGGCATTCCCCAGTGAATAAATATATACAGATACTTCGTGGCATTCCCCGGTCAAATTATACAATTGATTCAAAAGTGATAAAATCAAACCATTCAATCAAATTTCAAACATTCAATCAACCCACAATCTCTAGATTTGCCTACC
>NW_025869381.1:0-5484 GCF_002878395.1 Capsicum annuum
AAGTATTCTGTTATACGGAAAGCTTGATCTCTCCAAAATTATGTAGTTGCTTATTTCACGTCATTAAGTTTTATACACATTATTTGACGTGATATTTTTCTTTGTCTTAGCATTCTCACCCTTTTAGCGCCGCAAAAGCTTTCCCTGTCTCGGTTGGCTTTTAGCCAAAATGGAGACCTATCGTCCTATTTGTATCGTTTGGTGGCTGCTACTGCAAGTGCCTAATCACTAAGGCCGAGTTCGTCCTTGTTTGATGGTGAATCTTACAGTAAAGTTCATTTCTGCCTTTGCATTCGACGGTCAATCTCCTCCCGGCCCCACTAAATCCAATTCGGACCCAAATGTCGTGGCTAAAGTGACCTTACAACTAAGTTTATTAAGTTCTCGAGGCTGAGTCATATTCAATATGTTACTAACATTTATTTATTTATTTTTACCTTTTTTCATAATTAAATTAACATGGAGTGAGTATTTTTTTCAATCTCAGCTGGGATTTGAAGTTGTAATCATTAGGGATATACAAATTCTTTATAGATTATGGATCGTTTTTCTCTCTCAAAATAAAAAATTTAAGGAATTCTTATAATGTCAACATATTGAGCAAATTTCATCAGAAAAATAAAGACAAACATAATCAAAGAGGATTTCAATTCCCTCACATTTATAAATTATTCATTTGACAATTTCTATAACAATACATAAAGAGCTTGTGTCCTCCTATAGTTACAGTGTTTTTTTTCTAGACAATTTTTTTTAATTGCTGGCAGAATCACATATATATTCTAAGATCATCCAAAACACTAAATTCACCCAACAAAAACCCATAATTATCCACAATTGGAACTCCCAATTTATGTGAATATTTCACTTCTTGATTTTCTGAAATTTTCACCCAAGTCCCCACCATTAATTCTTCATCACTTTCTTCTACCCCATTTGATGTATTCGTATTCTCATCAACACTCATTGACGATTTTTCTTCAAACTCATCAGTAACACAAGATTCTTGATCAAATTTTTTAGAAATCTGGCCATTTTTTGCACTTTTAGCCATCACTAATTCTTCGAATGCAAGCTTCTTAGACTCGTAATTTTTTGAAGCGTCTTCAGCCGTAACAAAAGTACCCAACCAAATCATTTTCTTGTTCAATGGGTGTTTAATTTCAGCACAAAATTTCCAATTTTTTCTCTTACGTACCCCAATAGGGTATAATCTGACACAACTATTCTTTGATATTCTTTTGTAGGACTTCATGATAAAAAATTTGAGAAGAAAAAAAAGGCTATTTCAGTAAAGAACAAAGTATAATAAATTTGAGACGTGAAGAAAAAGAAAATAAATAGTGAACACATATATAACAATAATTAGAGAACCAATTAAGGAAACTTTTATTACTATTTCTATTTGGAAAAGGATTTAACAAAACGAGTAAAGTATTGATTGAGAAATTGTTGCATATTAGTCACTCTATTTATTAGTATCCTAATTTGACACTGAATATTCAAATCTCTAAATCCGGTAGAATACTACAATTGGTCCAGTATTAAATGATGAAATATAAGTAATTTTGACGTGTCTTATCTTTATCTCACGAGTTTAAATATTATTCACCATTATATATAAAAAAAAGGTTATTCGACTATGAATAAATTTCTTTTAAAGAATCAATGGATGACCTGGCTTGGTTAATATTATATTTTACTTACTAATATATCTTAAACTGTAATAATAATGGTGGAAATATCTTCATACTTTGTGATAACTTAATCCTTATCTCTCACTCTCACTCTTTTTTTTTTTTCATTCGATAGTTTCATATCCGCTTTATATCTTGAATTATAATAAGTGTAAACAACATAAATCTCCTAGACAATGAAAATAATTACACAAATCTCTTCTTGTTTTCTCTCTCCCTTTTTTTTGCAAACATACTCATACATTCGGTCACATATTATACATTGGTCGAATGTATGATGTAACAGCTAATCCTATATTTAAGGTAAGAGAATCTTTAATTATTTTATAGTTCTTAATTAAAGACAATAATTAGCCAACATTAAGTCATTTATTGATAGAACATGTAACTGATATTTGAAATATAAAAATTTTGTTATACATAATTTTTTTTTCCCTATGATTCACGATCTGGAAAGCCAAAAAACAACCACTTTCTTCTACATCCTTTCTCTAAAACTACTAAAATCTTCTTCTACATACGCTCTTCAATACTAGTAAAATCAATATGAATATCCCCATATTGTTGCGACATTCTGGAATTTAGGAGTCAAAAATTAGTTATACGTCATACAAAAGTGACGCAATAGTAATTTCGGTAAATGCGGACGAGTCGATCACACCCACAGGACTTGCGGTTTCTTTTCAAAGGATTCATGAAGAATATAATATGGTTTTCTTTGTGAGGATACTTTGAATGGTTTTGATTGTATAAATATTTTTTATTAGATTTTTTTTTGAATGCTGGAGCAAGTAATTTATATTTTTTTATTGATTATATATGTTAATTTCTTTAACCAATGATTTATATTAGTATAAAAATTTTAAGGTTTTTTCCTATATCATAGTTCGTAACCATATAACTTGAAGTTAGAACACTATTATAAAAGCACATTAAATATGTAACTTACTCTCTATAGGAGTAAGTAATTGTTGAAACGCACAGTGTATTAAACTGTTGTACATTAATAGTTAATGTGTAATAAATATATGATATAGCATTATACGTTTTTAACATGTATGAGGTTAGAAATACCATAACGAAATTTAACTGAATTCAATTTTGTTTTTTAAATTATACACAGTATCATTCCAGTAAATTTACGAATGTATAATATGTTTTTATACAGTCCAATCAATGTATAATAAATGTGTGCCTTTCCAGTAAACGTTTGAATGTATAATAAGTTGTTATACATTCAAAGCAACGTATAGTGATATTGTGTCATTACAATAGACTTACGAATGTATAATATTTGATTATACATTCGTATCAATGTATGCTATAGCATCATACATTATAAATGTGCATGGTATTAACAATTTCTGTAATTTTTTTACAAGTAATAAACGTTTTACAACATGTATGTTGTTATGTAATACGTACGTTTAAAATGTAGTAGTCTTTAGTTCAATGTAAGATTCACTTATAAGCAAAGGTACATAGCAGGAAACATACTATGTGTTCAAAATACAATGTCAGATTAATTAGTAATATGTTGTTTTAATCATTAACAAAATAAGTGAAAGGAAAATTCAATAAGTACCATGAATCAGTTAGTAACATTGCAGTAGTGTCTCAGTGACTAAAAAGCATATTCTCATAAGATGAATACGTCCATAAATATAAATTAACATCCAGAAAGTAATCTTTGAATTCGTTTAACATCAACCATAAAACTAAGATTTAGTTGATTCAATTTCGACTTTTATTAAACAATGCTACTCTAAAATAACAATTGAACTTTCATCAATTTCTTGGAGCACACTATTCCTTGGCCAAGGAGGATCGTCATTATCACTCGTGTACCCTTCATTTGCCTTTTCTACTCTGTGATGCCACAGTAATGAAGCATAGTGTAAACGTTGAGTTCCAGCATCAAACACGCATGAATGCACTTGCTGCCCTTCACTTAATATTTTTGCATAAGCAGCAACAAAGATGCCACAGTCCTTGATTTAAAAAAAATAAAAATGAAGTAACAGTAAGTACATTAATTTAAACATAGTTATACATTATAAAAAAATTGTAATTTACTTGCAAACTTTCATATGCTTGCTGGGGTATGTTTTGAACCTATTCAACATCAAATGCGTTTTGATTGACATGTATGATGGTAGCTTATACATTTAAAAAATGTAATATCGGATATACTTACACATCTCAAATGTAATATCGAATATACTTAAACTACAGACAGACATGTATGATGGTAGCTTATACATTTTTAAAAAATCTTCTTTAATGAATAATGTCAACTTATACAATAATCTTTTTAACTGCCTCTTTTATGTACATCTTCTTATTGTATAATATAATGGAATATAAAGTAGAAAACTAATATTATACATTAGTCTAAAAATAAAGTAATGTATAATCAAATAATATAAACGTATAATATCAAATATGCCAGGAACAAAACCAACGAACATATTTTGTTCTTGAGCATCTAACTGACTAAGTCCTAAACTAAAGATCTGACTTGTATTATATGAAAAAAAATTTTATACTATATTGATTAAGCAATCGCAACTATAAACAAGAAATTTAAAGATCTGACTTGTATTATATGAAAAAAAATTTAGAAAAAATCAACTAACAAACTAGAATGAGATTGCAAAATAAGATAATTTCATAAAAATCAACGTGCAACCAAACAAGAATCCGAATAAGAACCAACAACTTTAAAACAAAAATAAAGATATGACTTTTAATAAATGAAAAAAAAATGATATTATCGAACTATCACATTGAAATGGATTTGCAAAAGCAATTAATTTCATAGAAAAAAAATGCAATAAAAAATCGACCCAGATTGTGATTTGGTAAAGTTGAAAAAAAAAAACTAAAAATTATTGAAAAAAATCAATATATAAGTTCAATAAATGTTTGATAACTTACAAATTAGTAACCTTTAAGTATACGATTGCTTGAATTTGAGCGTGAAAAAAGTTATTCAATAATGGAGGAACAATCGGTTGTTTAATGGAAGAAAAAAATGGAGCAAATATGAAAAAGAGAGAGAAAGTAAATGGGAAAGAGAGAGAAAGTAAAGAATTGTTTAATGGAAGAAAAAATGAGAGTAAATATAGGAAAGAGAGATCAAGTAATGATAAAGATTTTTTTTTTATGTATAAGAGGAATGAGAGAGAAAGTAAAAAAATAGGGGATTTTAGTAATAAGTTTGGGATTTGTGTAATTAGTTTGTTAATATGGGATGTGTTTTAATAAGGTAAAGTTAGTTTGTGTATATATGTATTTTTTAGTTATAATAATTATGAAAAGATATTTATGTTAGAGTTTAAGTTCTGTGTACCGTATTTGCATAAAAAATCTACACTAACAACTAACTTGACCTGCTATTGCAGGTTGCCCAATTATTTACATAAAAATTAAAAAAAGAAAAAATTAGGTAACCTCCAATAGTAAGTCAAGTTCACTTGATAGTGTAGAGTATTTTCTACACTAACGGTGCACAAAACTTAAATTTTTTATGTTATGCGTATAACTAATAAATTCACATCTCCTTTTTTTTTTAGCGGATGTTTCATATTTGTTTTATGTCTTAAGCTATTATAATAGTCCATGCCCTATCCCGATGGGTCTTTGATTTGCTCCTATCCTAGCTTTATAATCCACCAGTTTTCTCTAGTTTTTGAAAACCCTTCGGGGGCCTAGCCCTCTTTTCCAACTTGGGTGTAAAGTTCAATGGCTTTCATCATT
This sequence comes from Capsicum annuum, assembly GCF_002878395.1. Lineage (NCBI taxonomy): Eukaryota > Viridiplantae > Streptophyta > Magnoliopsida > Solanales > Solanaceae > Capsicum > Capsicum annuum. The sequence goes on from NW_025869381.1 coordinate 5,460, forward strand.
GACGAACACCTTATATAAGACAAAG
>NW_025869382.1:0-3089 GCF_002878395.1 Capsicum annuum
AGATCAGTCATGTAGAAGGTTAATACAAGAAAATAAGAAAGCAAGAAGGAACTTTTTTTTATTTGAAGTGACTGAGGATAGGGTATATGTGTGAGAATGACGATGCAGCTCTTCCTAGATTCATAGTACTAAAATCAGTGTGTACATATTTCACTAGAACTATTAAGTATTTACTGAATTAATGAGTTCTTTGTTATTTTGCCCTTAAATGTCTATTTTTGTTTGCGATTTGTATCCTATTCTTTTAATGATTCCTAATATATTCAATTCCTTGCAACTTATAAAGAAAGAAAACAAAAATAAAGTAAATATTGGAATTGGTTGAAAAGAAAGTAATTTATATACTATATCTCACTTCAAAATACCACCCAAAAAAAATAGTTCACATTTGGGAAGGAAATTATATGTTATTATCTTTTTCAGAATGAGTTAATAATTTTATATACCGAAAGTCTATTCTTTTTACACTGCTAGATTTTAAATGTCAATTATTTTTAAACATCTTAGAATTAAAATAAACATTCAATATAAATTAATAGGTCAAATTACACTATCATTACAAAAATCACCTATATAAGCTAAATCCTACAATAAATAAATATGGACAAATGCTTTACACGGTTAATTAAATTACTCATTGATATATCTTGTTTAAAGCCGGTTAAATAAGAAAAACTTAAAATTTATAAATATTCTTTAAATGATCTGATAGTAAAAAAAAACAAACTTTTTATACTAATAATATATATAACTTAATGTAAGTGTTGTTTGTCATTTCAATAGTTAATCACTTCGAGGAGAAAGTGAAATTATTAATTAATCTTTTGACCCTAGGATTTTGGTTACGCACCGGATTATATATACACACACATAATATTAATTTCCTTTTTTGAACAAAATGATGACGTTCTTTTGATTTCGCTCACTTTTCTGCTACTTATTAATTAGGGGAGTAGTGTTACTCTTTATTTCTAAGCTTTCACACAATTGATTTTTAGTATCTGTTGGTTTTGTTCTCTCTTAAACTACACCATTCCATCAATCAAATCAATCCATTGACAGAACCCTCAATCACACAAGCTATACCGGAGTTTTTCATGTGATAATCCAAGTTAGTTTCCTCCATTGTAGGACATTCCTTAAGGTTGAATTCTGGTTGGGCTATCCTCCACATAACACTATGGTTAGTGTAGTCTTTGTTATTTTTAGCTGATAAACTTAGATGATATTTGGTAGACTTAGGGCTACTAATCAAAGAACTTCATGATTTTAAAACAGACTTGAATCGAGCCTTGAGAGAATTTCAGTTGGCCAATAAAGGTTTGTGGGGTTGCTTTGATTTGGGTGTTGGTGGGATGCTTCATCAGATACCGGTTATTTTCTTGATAAGTCGAAAACCTCAGTTTCACAACTTGTTTGTTCTTCTAGTTCCATCTTTTCCATGACTTCTTGACTGATTAATCTGTTATCTTGTTCATCAGATTCTGAATTTTCCTGCTTTACTCCATTATTCTCTCCATTTAGTTTTTTCCACAGGTAGCATTTATATAAATGTTGGAACCGATAAATAAAGAAAGAGAAAGAAAAAAAGAACAAAAAAGCTTGACCAAATGCTCAAATCTTAACGGAGGCTATAAATACTAAATGATTCTTTTTTCTTCGATGAGAGCGTCAAAAAACTTTCAACAGTAACAAAGACGGTCTTACTAGGAGAAATTGTCAATAGTGATGTAATTTCACGGAAACATAAAATACGACCTCCTCCATATTTTCTACATATTATATAACAATAGAAAAAAAGATAAATGTATTGTTGAGAAATGATTCAAAAATATTCTTGACCAAGTCTTCAGGAAGTTAGTGAGTTGTTAGTTAGTTTCCTATATTCTAGCAAGTTGGATAGTGCTGAAGATTATTAGCTAGTCAATAAATTAGTGGGTTAGTGGACCTAAAGTTTAGAATTTTCAGTTTATTGTGAGCCTATTTATAGGCATGTCTCTGTACTTTCATATGCAATCAGAAATAAAGAAATCACTGCAGTATTTTTTTTCTCTTTGCTCGGTTTCTGTCCAGCTATTCATTTAGCTTCTTTTTTTCCTTTCCAACAAATCTTGTATCAGCGTCCGGTTTCTTTTTGAAATGGCAGTGAATCGTGAGGTTTCACAACCACTCATGCCAATTTTTACTGGTGAAAAGTATGAGTTTTGGAGTATCAAAATGAAAACTCTTTTCAAATCACAGGGGGTTTGGGAGCTGGTGGAAGCAAGCTTTGTGGATCAAGCAAGATCTGAAAAGGAGGCAGACAAATTGAAAGGGATCAAAAAGAACGAAGCCAAAGCGTTGCCCCTGATTCAACAAGCAGTCCATGACACAATTTTTGCAAGAATTGCAGCAGCAACTACATCTTCGGAGGCATGGAATATTTTGAAGAAGGAATTTCAAGGTTCAGCCAAGGTGATTACGGTAAAATTGCAGACTTATCGCCGTGATTTTGAAACTCTTTTTATGAAAAGTAATGAATCTATTTAGACTTATTTGTCTAGAGTTTCTTCTCTTGTAAATCAAATGAAGTCTTATGGTGAAGATATATTTGAGGAAACTGTTGTAGCAAAAGTTTGAAGGATTCTTACTCCAAAGTTTGAACATGTTGTTGCTGCTATAGATGAATCTCATAACTTATCTGATTATACTTTTGATGAACTAATGAGTTCTTTGTAAGCTCAAGAAGAGAGGATCGTAAGGTCACATGAGAAAAATGAAGAGAAAGCATTTCAGATGAAGGGGGAGTCCACTCCTAAAAAGGATAAGTTAGAAAACTTTGCAAATCGTGGCCGAGGCAGAGGTGGCTTTCGAGGAAGAGATTGTGGAAGAGGTCAAGGAAGGATTCGAGATAGAGGAGGATCAAATGAAGAGGAGCATAACAGAACATTTCTATGCAACTACTGCAGAAAACCAAGTCATAAAAAAGCTTATTGCTGGCAAAAGCAAAAGGATGAAAATAGCCAAGCAAGCTTTGCGGAGGAAAATGATGATGAAAGTAAGCTGTTCATGGCCCTTTATTGTGAAAAAGAGACTCCTAATGATGTTTG
>NW_025869383.1:0-2815 GCF_002878395.1 Capsicum annuum
ACCTGGTCCGCTTAAGATAAGAGTTGAACAAGTCTGTTAAATGGAATGCTTATTCATAGATCCTTCCTAAACTATTTATTCAGGGTGTTAATGATGGCAAAGGACTGGGTTGTCAAGGAGAATTCCAACTTGCTGAATGGCAAGGAAAGACTGTCAATGGTGGTAGAAATAAGGTTTTCATTCCTATGTGTACTTATTGTGAAAAGGATGAGCACATTAAGGCAAGTTGTCAGAGATGGATAAGAGCTAGAATTAATAATTTTAGATATGTTCATCAGGAGAGTACACAACATAAGGAGTTCAAACCTCTGAAAATTCGAGGAACAATTCTCTACCTAAATGGGCCAAGAAAGTTTTGATCACCCCAATGTCCTTTTTTTGAAAACTCAAACTTAAGTGGATTCCCAAATCCAACTTTTGATCATGAATTCAGGTATGAGAAAGGGGATTGCAGTCAGGAAATGTCTATTAATAGTTTTGTTGTATACTCAATTTTTAAAGATCTGATTAAATTCTCACTCTCAAACACTTCAACGAGGAAATGTCTCACTTTGTAAGAGATGATTACAAGGGACCTGGGTCCAAAGGAATTCATCCTAAAAGAAGAAACTTGAGGCAGTATAAGTGAAGAAAAATCCTATAGCTTGGCCTTTAAAAATATTCTAAGAGTACAAATTGAGACTAAGCTTGATCAAAATGCCCTGACCTAACATCTAAGTCAGTGTCACTCCTCAAAATTGTCTATGTCAAGGAGACAGGTATCTACGATAAAGTAAGTGCATGTCAAGGAGGATACTGACACTGATATTGTAATTGTAACTAAGAAGAAAATACAAGAAGTTCATGTTGCTGAGAGGACCAGGTCCTCTGGTGCAAAGTCTAGTAGTCTGGCTATAAGAAAAAAGAAGCATATTACTATCAAAATAAAGAAAGTCTCTAAGGGACTAGGGACCACTGAAAAACTTACACCAGAAAATGAAAAACTCAAGGCCAAAATTGTAGAGTTGACTGGTGAAATCCAAGGACTGATGTTGAAGTAAGAACTCTCACTAAACAATTACTGGATGCTCATGCTACTCGGGCTGCTGGAATGAACATGTTGCTAAAATCTCTCTCCCCTAAAGCCCCTTCTACCAGAGTCCTAGTGTGTCAACTTCCTGAGTCAGTTTCTATTGTGGCATTTGCAAACAATACTTTTTATAATTTTTTTGGCATATTGTTATGGTATTTATCCCAATTAGTGAATGTTAAATATAATTATTTTTGCTTTATTTTAAAGCTATTCTTCATGTTAGTGTCGCCCTAACGACTATGAGTTAATTAACTTGTACTTATCTTTACTCTTTGTTTACTGTCAATGATGCTAAAAAGGGGAATAATAATTTAATATATGAGGATCAGGGGTGTGTGTGCTAATGTTACTGATATGGTAAGGCACAATGACGAGGAGAGCAAAACATGTGCTATAAATAACAATAGTGACAGGGGAATCAAACATGTGCTTAGAAGTTCTTACCCCAAATAACAACAAGGGACAATGTCCCTGTATTGCATGTGGTGGAAGCATAATGATAGGGGGAACATTTATCTTCAGAGTGGTAATCACACTGATTAAATATGATGGATATGTATTGATGCTCAAAGTTGTATGTTTGGTTTGTCATCATCAAAAAGGGGAAAAATTATTGTATATAGTTTTGATAATGAGAAGCTAGTTGCAAGGGACCAGATCCCTGGATGTACATGGTACAACAGATCTGGCACGTGTATGTACAAGTTTTGTCTTCTTGTCTAACAAAATTTTAAGCGTTGCTCGTACTGAATGGGGCACCTGGACCAATCCTTTTTCGGCCCTAATCATCACTCATCTATTAAATAAAAAGATGCTTCTTCATCAAATGATTTTTTACAATTACAAAGAATGAAGAGAGGCAACAAAAATCTAATTTTTCAACACTGCTTAAGTTCTTAGCTAATTATATATGCTTAAATAGAAATTGTTCTTAGTGAGATCTGATTTGTAATTGAACTACTCATGTTATAAGAGTAGTGTTTTTCTTTGATAAGAAAAGTGCTTAGGTAGAGTTGTTTAAGCTTGATACTGATTAGAGTTAATCAGTGTACAGAGTCCTTGGCAGAGTTGTCAAGATAAGCTTGTAATAGAGTTAATACAAGCGAAAGGAACCTAGAGTTAGGTTCAATGAAGGATGTAATGAAGATTTTGATTCTAGTGAATTTTGAAGTGCTTTTGAGGGCAAGCCGTGGTTTTTTCCTTCCTTGAGCAAGGGCCTTTCCACGTTAAAATCTTTTGTTTTTACTCTCCTACACTATCCTTTGATTCCTAGTTATTTTACTAGTTTTTGCCTGTGTAGTACAACCTCCAAGGATTCAACACATATTCGCTTTAGGAAACAATAATTGTCTCTCCAGCCTATTCATTTCTATCATAAATTCATTATAGCTTCTTGCATTTCACTATATTTTTGAAATCTTGGCTATGAAATACGCAATACCTCATCTACGTTGCTCGCTGGAGGAACTGAGCAACCAGTTGAAAAGAAGTTGAGGCAAATTTAGAGCGATTTCAACAAATTCACCTCAAATTATGTGGAGGTGGACAGAGAATAGAAGTAACAGATTCAACTAAATCTAATACGACAACATGCGATAGCAAAATCAACTCAAACTATGTGGAGGTTCACAAAGAATAGAAGTAACAATTTCAAATGAATCTAATACGACAATACACGATAGCAAAATCAACTCAAACAATGTGTGGGTGGATGAATAATAAAATTAATGAGTTCAACTGAAT
>NW_025869384.1:0-3932 GCF_002878395.1 Capsicum annuum
CTGAAGCAGGCATGTTATCCACAAGCTGCCTGCTTCAGCTGCTTCACCCGTGATTTTACTATATCATCCCTAATTAATTATAATAAATTATTTATGTATTTCAAAATTAATATTATTTAATTAAAAAAAGTAAATTCTCCTATATAAATAATATTATTTAATTAAAAAAATTAAATTAAATATTATGACATGCTTGTTTCAATCGAATTTTTCTATATTACTCCTAATTAATTATTTATAAATTATTTACGTATTAAAAAATTAAAAATACATAATAAAAAATTTTAAAAAGACATTTATGACATAACAGCTTCAGCTGTTTCAGTCGTGATTTTACTATATCACTCATAATTAATTATTATATAAGTCATTTAAGTATTAAAAAATTAATAATATTTAATTTAAAAAATTAAATAGACATCAAAATAACAAGTTAATTTTTTGATATTTTTATAAGTCACTTAAGTAATAAAAAATTAATAATATTTAATAAAAAAATATAAAATAGGCATAAAATGATAAATTATTTTTTGATGTTTTTAATTATCTTGACATCTTATATAGGACCACTTAAAAAATATTTACAAGTATTTTTTATAATAATTTTACTGTCACTTCTAATTAGTAGAATAGAAGAAAAAATATTATAAAAAATATTATAAATCACAATAATTAAAATACTGTTATAAAAATTTTATCAATTTAAATATAATAATATATGTCTAACTTAAATTTAATAACCAAATGAATGGAGGTTTTAATTCAATGATAGAATTATACATGACATAAAAAATTTAATAATCAACATTGGACCGTGCGTAGAACAACTAAGAGAGAGTTGGACGGCTGAAGTAACTCTCCATCGACATGTCTGTATCAGCTTCTTACTCCGTAATTTTATTATATTATTCCTAATTAATTATTATAAGTTATTTACGTATTAAAAAATAATAATATTTAATAAAAAATTAAAATAGATATTTATGGCATGTCTACGTCAGCTGTTTTAATCATAGTGTTACTAAATATTACCCTAATTAATTATTATACGTCATTAAAATATTAAAAAACATATATTTAATAAAAAAAATATAAAATAGATATAAAACGATAAGTTAACTCTTAGTGTTTTAAATTAACTTCATGTCTTATGAGATCCACTTAATTTTTTTCACAAGTATTTTTATAGTAATTTTGTTATATCACTTCATATTAGTTATTGTGAGACACTTAAGACATATTTGATTTGCTGCTTCAATCGTAATTTTACTATATCATCTCTAATTAATTATTATGGTCTAAACATTATGTCACTTAAATTGGAATATAATGAAAAGTTTTATAAATCACAATAATTAAAATCTTAGATCATTTAAAAAATGTCAATTTTGAAAAGGGAGAGTAACATATATTATTTAAAAATTACAACAAAGTATTATAAATCATAATAGTTAATAACTTTTAGCTGCTTACTCCGTAATTTTACTATATTACTCCTAATTAATTATTATAACTTATTTACATATTAAAAAATAATAATATTTAATAAAAAAATTAAAATAGATATTTATGACATGTCTACGTCAGCTGCTTTAATCATAATTTTACTAAATATTACCCTAATTAATTATTATAAGTCATCAAAATATTAAAAATATTATTTAATAAAAAATATAAAATAGATATAAAATGATAGTTAATTCTTGGTGTTTTAAATTAACTTCACATCTTATATGAGGTCCACTTTATTTTTTTCATAAGTATTTATTATAGTAATTTTGTTATATCACTTCTAATTAGTTATTGTGAGTCATTTAAGACATATTTGATTTGCTACTTCAATCGTGATTTTACTATATCACCTCTAATTAATTATTATGGTCTAAGCATTATGTCACTTAAATTAGAATATAATGAAAAGTTTTATAAGTCACAATAATTAAAATCTTAGATTATTTAAAAAATGTATTTGACTATCAATGCCGCAAAATTTTGAACAGGGAGAGTAGCATATATTATTTAAAAATTATAAAAAAAATATTATAAATTACAATAGTTAATAGCTTAAAATATCTAAAAAAAAATAAATTTGTTATATATTTTAAAAAAATATGTACAAAATATTATGAATCACAATAATTAACAACTTAAAAAATTTAAAAAATATAAAATATTTGGTTGACTCTTGAAATTATATCAATGCCACTTAAATTGGAATAAAATAAAAATATTATAAATCACAATAATTAGAAACTAAAATTATTTTAAAAATATAATTGAATATCAACGCCACAAAAGTTTGTAAAAACAGAGTAACATATATTATTTAAAAACTAAAAAAAATAATTATAAATTACAATAGTTAACAGCTTAAAATATCTAAAAATATATTAAAACTATTATTGATTATCTAAATTTTATTTGTGTCGTATAAATTGAGATAAAAAAATAACATATATTGAACCCGTGTTATCTGAAAAATAATAATATAGGCCCATCGAATTTTACTTTCACATTTTTTAAATTAATTTATACATTTGTAGAGTTTAATTTTAACTATAAATTAAATTTTTGAAATATAATTATATATTTAAATAATAAATCATAATTCATAATATAATAATTATTATTATAATAATTTAGAATAGATGTTGGGCCCGTGCATTGCACGAGCTTCTTCTCACTAGTATTATATATAAGAGAGTTGGTCAGATGAAGCAGCTCTCCGTCGACATGTCTGCTTCGGCTGCTTACTTCGTAATTTTACTATGTTACTTCTAATTAATTATTATAAGTTATTTACATATTAAAAAAATATTCATATTAAATAAAAAAATTAAAATAGATATTTATGACATGTGTCAGCTGCTTTAATCATAATTTTACTAAATGTTACCCTAATTAATTATTATAAGTCATCAAAATATTAAAAAATATATATTTAATAAAAAAAGATAAAATAGATATAAAATGATAAGTTAACTTTTGATGTTTTAAATTAACTTCACGATATGAGGTCCACTTAATTTCTTTCACAAGTATTTTTTATAGTAATTTTGTTATATCACTTCTAATTAGTTATTGTGAGTCATTTAAGACATTTGATTTGCTACTTCAATCGCGATTTTACTATATCACCGCTAATTAATTATTATGGTCTAAGCATTATGCAACTTAAATTGAAAAATAACGAAAAATTTTATAAATCACAATAATTAAAATCTAGATTATTTAAAAAATATAATTGACTATCAATGCCACAAAATTTTGAACAGGGAGAGTAACATATATTATTTAAAAATTACAAAAAGTATTATAAATTACAATAGTTAATAACTTAAAATATCTTAAAAAAATTAATCTGTTATATATTTCAAAAAAATATGTACGAAATATTATAAATCACAATAATTAACAACTTAAAAATTTTAAAAGAAATAAAATATTTGATTGACTCTTGAAATTATATCACTGCCAGTTAAATTGGAATAAAATAAAAATATTATAAATCATAATAATTACAAACTTAAATTATTTTAAAAATATAATTGACTATCAACGCAACAAAAGTTTTAAAAAATAGAGTAACATATATTATTTAAATACTAAAAAATTAATTATAAATTACAATAGTTAACAGCTTAAAACATCTAAAAACATATTAAAAGTATGATTGATTATCTAAATTTTATTTGTGTCACATAAATTGAAACAAAAAAATAACATATACTGAGCCCATGTTATCTAAAAAATAGTAATAGATGCCCATCGAATTTTATTTTTCACACTCTTTATTAATTTATATATTTGTAGAGTTTAATTTTGATTGTGAATTAAATTTTTGAAATATAATTATATATTTGAATAATAAATCATGATTATTAATATAATTATTATTATAATATTAATTTAAAATAGATATTGGGCCCGTG
>NW_025869385.1:0-3340 GCF_002878395.1 Capsicum annuum
TTATAATGAAAATTTAAATTTTAAATGTAATTTTTTAAAAAAAAAAAAATAAGTCATAAAAAAAAAATAATATTTAAAAGGAGCCTAAAAGTGAAAAAATTAAGAATTTTGTTTTAAAAAAAAAAAGTGGAAAAGTAAAAGTGAAAAACTGAAAATAAATATTGAGTTATTGTTGAATTTGGTATTTTTATGTCAAAACAAAGATTTTTAAAATTAAGTGAAATAATTTTTAAAAAAAAAAGTGAAAAATATCCATCACCAAACAAATCCTAAGTAGAGTTTTATATGTAATTTTATAACTCAAAGAGCTAGAAAAATAATTATATATATATATATACACACACTTATGTTTATATTTATTTATTTACTTAAGAGTTAAGGTCCCTTGTTTTTGTCTTTAGGCTCCTTGATATGGTTGGACGCCTTTGTATCACTATGAGGTTTGGTTGGTCAATGAATTGAGGGAATCGGGTAACACCCGCAAACTTTTGAACTAGAATGTGAATCTTTTTATGTGAATAATTAGATCCTAACTCTGTGACCAAGTTGAAGATATATGAATTTAGTTTTGGACACGCAAAATTATTTGAAGATCGGAGCTCGGAGTAGAGAGTTATGGTATTTTGAAATGAAATTCGCAATATACAGAATACGCATCAGGTTATGCAGCCGTACAGAACTTACAAGGCATAATCAAGCCTTAAAATTTGAACCCACAACTTCGGATGTGCAGTGGGTTGTGGGCCGCACATTGCACACACTTTTCAAAACAGAACGATCAAGTTTGACAGACATTATACCTATCAAACGGCCAGACCCACTTACAAAAAACGGTTCGGTTTGACCCGTCCCGCTCAGCCCATGGGTTGTAGGGTACCGGGTCCTGGGCTGGTTTATTTTTTATTTTGGGCCCGGTTAACCCAGCTCGGACCAAGCCCGTCGGTTAACCGGTCCGAAACCGATCCGATTATTTTATTATTATTTTTTAAATAAAGAAACGGACTAATTTACTATAAAGTATTATTAATTTATCATATTAAGTAGCATATGTTTTATTTTAAAAAGTACATATATTTTATATGTGTACATATATATTGAATGATACGTATATATTTGTATATATCTTCTATAGACGTATATATTTAACGCATATATGTGTATACATTTTATAAATTAGTATAGAACTATATATATAGTGTGTATATATTGTAGTATATTTGATATAAAGTAGTACGTATATATTAAATGATACGTATATATCTATATATATCTTCTATAGATGTATATACTTAACGTATACATGTGTATATGTTTTATAAATTAGTGTATAACTATATATATATATATATATATATATATAATGTTTGTATATATTGTAGCATATATATATTGTAGTTTATTTTATTTAAAGTAGTACGTATATATTGAATGGTACGTATATATGTGTCTATATCTTTTATAGACATATATATTTAACGTATACATGTGTATATGTTTTATAAATTAGTATATAATTATATATTTAGTGTGTGTATATATTGTAGTATATATATTGTAGTATATTTTATTTAAAGTAGTTCGTATATATTGAATAATGAGTATATATGTGCATATATCTTCTATAGACGTTATATTGAACGTATACATGTGTATATATTTTATAAATTAGTATATAACTATATAGTGTGTGTGTGTGTATATATTGTAGTATATTTATTTAAAATAATACGTATATATTGAATGATACGTATATATGTGTATGTATCTTCTATAGACGTATATATTTAACGTATACATGTGCATATGTTTTATAAATTAGTGTATAACTATATATATAATGTGTGTATATATTGTAGTATATATATATATATGTTGTAGTATATTTTATTTAAAGTAGTACGTATATATTGAATGGTATGTATATATGTGTAAATATTTTCTATAGACGTATATATTTAACGTATACGTGTGTATATGCTTAATAAATTAGTGTATTACTATATATATAATGTGTGTATATATTGTAGTATATTTTATTTAAAGTAGTACGTATATGTTGAATGGTACGTATATATGTGTATATATCTTCTATAGACGTATATATTTAACGTATACATGTGTATATGTTTTATAAATTAGTATATAACTATATATAGTGTGTGTGTGTATATTGTAGTATATATATTGTAGTATATTTTTTTCAAAGTAGCACGCATATATTGAATGGTACATATACATGTGTATATATCTTCTATTTACGTATATATTTAACGTAGACATGTGTATATGTTTTGTAAATTTGTGTATAACTATATATATAGTGTGTGTATATATTGTAGTATATATATATATATTGTAGTATATTTTATTTAAAGTAATACGTATATATTGAATGATACGTATATATGTGTATATATCTTTTATAGACGTATATTTTTAACGTATACATATGTATATGTTTGTATATAACTATATATATAGTGTGTGTATATATTGTAGTATTTTTTATTTAAAGTAGTACGCATATATTGAATGATACGTATATATGTGTAAATATCTTCTATTGACGTATATATTTAACGTATACAAGTGTATATGTTTTATAAATTAGTGTATAACTATATATATAGTATGTTTATATATTGTAGTATATATATATTGTTGTATATTTTATTTAAAGTAGTACATATATATTGAATGATACGTATATATGTCTATATCTTCTATAGACGTATATATTTAACGTATACATGTGTATATGTTTTATAAATTAGTGTATAACTATATATATGATGTGTGTATATATTGTAGTATATTTTATTTAAAGTAGTACGTATATGTTGAATGGTACATATATATGTGTATATATCTTCTATAGACGTCTATATTTAACGTATACATGTGTATATGTTTTATAAATTAATGTATAACTATATATAGTGTGTGTGTATATGTTGTTATATATTTTATTTCAAGCAGTAATATATATTGAATGATACGTATATATGTGTATATATCTTCTATAGACATTTATATTTAACGTATACATGTGTATATGTTTTATAAATTAGTATACAACTATATATATAATATGTTTATATATTGTAGTATATATATATATATTGCAGTATATGTTTTATTTAAAGTAGTAAATATATATTGAATGTGCGTATATGTGTGTATATATCTTCTATAGATGTATATATTTAACATATACATGTGTATATGTTTTATAAATTAGTATATAACTATATATATATATATATATTTAAAGTAGTACGTATAGTCGTATATATTGAATGTTACATATATATGTGTAATTGTGTATGTGTATATATTT
>NW_025869386.1:0-1731 GCF_002878395.1 Capsicum annuum
ATTTATGGAATTCCCTCTCTTTTTATGAAACCCATTGTCTTTACAATTTTAGTTGATTGTTTACATGAATGATTAAAAGTTTGAGTTTACATATTTTTCTAAAGTTTATGGCTTGTTGTTTTTTTATGAACGAATGAGAGGGTTTTTCTTCTTGTTTTATAAATTCTTATATTTCCTAATAAAGACTTGCATGTGATTGATGAATGAGATGACCACACTTTGTTGAAGTATTTAAAAGAGACTATTTTACATGAGTTTCATTTATTTTGAAATAAGAACTCTCTTGAATGGTTTAAATGATTTGGTCGTCAAATAACATGTTTTGAATAAAAGGACTAAGACATGATATGATATGGCTTATATAACTTACAAGTCATAGTATGACGATACCAAAACAAATGAATGCCATGGAAGGTACAGAACAGATTAGATTACAATTTTTTCGAATTCAGATCATGATTTTAGTAAGATGCATGTTTTTAGAAGGTTAAAATAGGCTCTAAGAGAGTTAGATGGTTACCTAAAAAAGGCACTAGTTCAGATAACTCATTGGTCGAAATCTCGTTTTGTCGACACGGGTTTTATTTTGCCCTGAAATAGAGGATTTTACACTGGAGATGTCCTTGTGGAGTAGTAGAGATAAGAGACTCTAACGCTTGTAAAAAACTTGGGTTGAGGGCTTGGCAGTCGAGTCAAGGACGGATGTCATATAGCCTGTGGGATTGTATCTATGTAGGGTGTACCACCTAACTCAGAAGTAAGATAAAGAGTTGAGTCGTGATTTTTAGAAGATGATTTTAAGCTCATTAAATTATGCCCATGTATTTTTCAATTGTTTTATGCAGACATGCTTTTATGAAAGTGATAATGACCTTTAATAAGATGACTTTGATTCAAATGTGACCGAAACGAGTTATGAATTCTGCAAAAAAGATAGGAGGAGTTGCTGATGGTTGATTTTTGAGAATGTTCATAATTTTGTGTTCAAAAAGGGTTTTAAGCATATAAGGGTCGAACCTCAGGGGAAAAATGACCAAAATACCCCTACGATTATCCAAAAAAATTCAAAAAAAAAATTTACACGACCTCACTTGCAGCCCATAGGTAGTACTTACGGCCTATAGGTAGGGTCGTAGGCATCAAATCGCTTTTTCAGCTCTTGGAACCTACTTACGACCCCCAACTAACGTCCCGTAGGTAATACCCATGGCCTGTAGGTAGCGTTGTAAGTTTTAGACCTTTTTTCAGCTCTTAGGACTCACTTACGATCCCCCAACCTATGGCCCGTAAGTATTTCTTACAACTTATAGGTAGGGTGCGTAGGTAAATAAACAACTTTACAGGGATTCAGTAAAATGTCCAAAAATTTTACTCTAACATCAGATTAAGGTAAAACTGGAAGCGTCGGAAAGAAAATTCAATTACCTATCATTTGGTGGATTATGAGCTCAAAAACACTATATAATATATAAGTTATGCTCATTTGAAGTTGACTATAGCAAGATACTTCACGAAAAAATAATCGGTAGGGGAGGTTTTGACTTGGATAGGAGTTTGAAGTTACTTGAGGCCTTAATAAGTGTATAAATAACTTCCAATAATGTAGGGGGAGTTTCTTCCATTTACACAACGTTGGGTGCACGACGATTATAAATTTTTGGGGTGTTACACAAATCCCTACAACAAGTATAAGTGGGAGGCTTAAATTCTTTAAGGACAATGAATGCACCA
>NW_025869387.1:0-2442 GCF_002878395.1 Capsicum annuum
TTTCTTTCTAACCTTATCCAAAAGCCAAGTTACAATCAAAGAAAGACCTTCAGATCAATCTTTGAAAATGTTAAGGCTAAGCATGCAATCGATATGATGATGTATTTTGGGTACTACTTGTCTTCCTCAGCATAAAATTATAAGAGAAATACAAATGAGTGAGTCTTATTGGTGAAAACCCTTTCGGGCACCGTAAGACGATGGTAAGTTGAGAGAAATAAAAATAAGAGATCCTTATTGGTGAAAACCCTCACGGGCACCATCACGCGATGTGGAATTGAGAGAAAGAGAATGAAAGGCTTGTTGACAAAAACCCTTCAAGGCGCCACTAGCTGAATGAGGTCTTAAATGCAATTGACCTAAGGAAGCAACTCAGTTTCAAGGCCATTAACTCAACGACAATTGGTAGAAAGTTAGGACGAAAAGATCAAAATACTTAATCTAAAATGCATGATATATTCATTAGAGTTGACTGTCATTTTTAGATGAATTTTTCGTTTCTTTGTTTTAAATGGGGACATTCATTGTCTTTCTTTCTTCTCTTTATTTTATTTTCTTTAGTCAGTTGTCCAAATAAAATCATTGTTATTTTTTCTCTTGTCTTTGAGTCAAGTCCACGTCAAAACAAGTGAGAAAAATTTTCAAAATTGGCTACCAGCTTCTTCAATTACGTAAAGCAAGATAAAAGGCCAACACATGAAAGAGACATGGTTGTGAGCCGAAATAAGACATACAAAAACTTTGTCAACAGAAAAGTCAGGTAACTCATGAAAATATCAAGGTTCAAAGGGTTTATCTGAGAAGCATGGCAAAGCAGAGATACTGTGTTTGTTTCAGAGTCACTCTTAATAATCTGAGTTTGGATCAATGATATAGCATGTCAATGGCATATGCTAATCGTTGGAGGCAAGATTAAATGTGACCGGGGTAAGAGCGATTGTCACGAAAGCTAAAGCCACAAATCAACCACCATATTTTTAAACTCACAAGTTTTATTTGTATGAAATAGGAACACATGTTGCATTCGGATCAAGGATTTCAGAGCCTAAACATCAAAGGCCGTAATTTCTCATTTCTATAAATACAAAAGGCAATGTTGCTGCACAGGTGACATTTGTAAGGAGACGCATTTCCTTGTATGGATAATTCAAGCAGTATTTGTAAGGAGACGCACTTCCTTGTTTGGTAATTCAAGCAACATTTGTAAGGAGACGCACTTCCTTGTTTAGTAATCCAAGCAACATTTGTAAGGAGACACACTTCCTTATTTGGTAATTCAAGCGACATTTGTAAGGAGATGCAGTTCCTTGTTTGGCAATTCAAGCAACATTGGTGAGGAGACACACTTCCTTGTTTGGATAATTCAAGCGACATTTATGAGGAGATGCACTTCCTTATTTGTTTTATTCAAGCGGCAATGGTAAGGGGACACATTTCCTTGTTTAGGTAATTCAAGAGACATTTATTAGGAGACACACTTCCTTATTTTTGTAATTCAAGCGGCATTTGTGAGAAGACACATTTCCTTGTTTGGTAATTCAAGCAGTATCATAAGGAGACGTACTTCCAAAGGAGATGCACTTCCTTGACTAGGTAATTCAAGCGGCATTGGTAAGGAGATGCACTTCCTTGTTTTGGTAATTCACACGGCATTTGTGAGGATATGCACTTTATTGTTTGGTAATTCAAGCAACTTTTGTAAGGAGATTCACTTCCTTATCTGGGTAATTCAAGCAACATTGGTAAGGAGACACACTTTTTTTTTTGGTAATTCAAACGGTATTTGTAGGATGTGCACTTCCTTGTGTGGGAAATTCAAGCAATATTTGTAAGGAGATACACTTCCTTGTTTGGATAATTCAAGCATTTGAGCCCGATTGAAGAACACGACGAATGCATGAAAGTCAAGCAATAAGGTAAAGAAGTTGAAAGTCAAGCAACAAAGTGAAAAAGTGTGTCGCATGAGGAAGGCCGTGCTTTGGCCTCACATCGCACAAGCCAATGCAAGGGGCTACTACCTTAGATTCGCAATTGCCTTACACTGCACAGGGCTTAGCCCCATGATGGGCTCGCGCGACACGGGGGGAGGGGGCACGCCTTAGGGTGTGTGCCACACCCCCCTATTTTGTCTGATGGGACTTTATTTTTTAAGCTATATTAAGGGGTATTTTAGTCCTTATGCTGTTAAAACTATCCCCCATTACTCTTATACAATTTTTCTAAGTCTCATTCACCCTAAATCAATAAGAAGGGCTCCATTCTCTTCCTCCTTAAGTCAAGAAGCAAGTCAACTCCATACTTGAATGAAAGGTCAAGCTATTCTCAATTTCCCTCTATTGAAAAGACATGTTGAATATTCCCTACTTCAACTACTTTATAAAATGTGAATTTTAATTATTATTTATGTATATTTTTATTGATCATTTGATGTGAACCATAATG
>NW_025869388.1:0-1873 GCF_002878395.1 Capsicum annuum
AAACAGACCACACTGGGATGATCCTCAACCTTCCTGGCACACCCCGAGCAATTTTGGCCCGTAGAACGCCCAGACACCGGGCCCACCCCCAAAATCGTGGGCTGTAGCACACAAATTTATCCTAAAAATGCCCCGTTCGCGCTGTTTCGCCTGTTTGTTCACCCAAATGGCCACGAAAAATTAAATAGACCACACTGGGATGATCCCCAATTCCCCTAGAATGCCTTGGCTAATATTCAGATCACAGCACGCCTAGACCCTGGGCCCATCCCTAAACCGTGGCCTACAGTATACAGATTTGGTCCAAAAATGCCCCATTTGCACTGTTTTGCCCGTTTGTCCACCCAAATTGCCAAGAAAAATTAAACGGACCATACTGGGACGATCCCCAACCTCCCTGGCATGCCCCGACCAATTTTATGGCCACAGTACACCTGAACCATGAGCCCACCCCCGAAACCATGGGCTATAGTACACCGATTTGGCCCAAAAATGCTCTGTTCGCGCCGTTTTGCTCGTTTGTCCACCCAAAAGGCCACAAAAAATTAAACGGACCACACTGGGATTATCACCGACTTCTCTGACATGCCTCAACCAATTTTCAACACACGGAACGCCCGAATCCCGGGCCCACACCCAAAATCGTGGGCTATAGCACACCAATTTTCCCAAAAATACCTCATTCGTGCCATTTCGACCGTTTGTCCACCCAAATGACCCTAAAAAATTAAACGGACCTCACTGGGATGATCCACAACCTCCCTAACACACCCAACCCAATTTAGGCCTAGAGCTTGCCTGGACCCCGAGCCCAATCTCGAAACTGTAGGCTATATAACACCGATTTGGCCCGTAAATGGCCCGTTCGTGCCGTTTCTCCCGTTCGTTCTCCCAAATGGCCAAGAAAATTGAACGGACCATACTAGGATGATCCTCAACTCCCTGGGATGCCCCATCCAATTTTCGACCTAGAACACGCCCGGACCCTAGTCCCACCCCGGCAACCGTGGGCTATAGCACACCGATTTGGCCCGTTAACGCCCCGTTCGTGCCATTTTGACCGTTTCTTCACCCAAATATCCACAAAAAATTAAACAGACCACACTGGGATGATCTCCAGTCTTCCTTTTACACCCCGAACAATTTTTGGGCCATAGCACCCCCAAATCCCATATCCACCCTCAAAACCGTGGATTATAGCATACTAATTTGGCCATGAAAAATTAAACGAACCATATTGGATGATCCCCAACCTCCCTGGCATACCCCGACTAATTTTTGGCCTACAGCACACCGGGCCCAGGGCCCACCCCAGAAAACATGGGCTATAACACACCGATTTGGCCCGAAAATGCCCCATTCGCACTGTTTCGCTCATTTGTCCACCCAAATAGCATTAAAAATAAAATGAACCACACTTGGATAATACTCAGCCTTCCTGGCATGCCTCGACCGATTTTTGGCCCACAACACACCCGAACCCCAGGCCCACGCCCAAAATCGTGGGCTATAGCACACCGATTTAGCCCAAAAATGCCGCTTTCATGCCGTTTCACCCATTTCTCCTCCCAAATAGCCATAAAAATTAAACAAACTACACTGGCATGATTCTCAACCTCCCTGTCATGCCTCGGCCAATATTTGGCTCATAGCATACCCAGACCCTAGGCCCACCTCCAAAATCGTGGGCTAAAGCACACAGATTTGGCCCAAAAATGCCCCGTTTGCACCATTTCGCCCGTTTGTCCACTCAAATGGCCACGAAAAATTAAACAGACCATACTAGGATGATCAACAACCTTCTTGGCCCGAAAATGCCTCGTTCATGCTGTTTCGCCTGTTTGTCCACCCAAATGGCCACAAAAAATTAAAC
>NW_025869389.1:0-1397 GCF_002878395.1 Capsicum annuum
AATCCCGAGTTTCTTGATTCTATAAAATTAAACACATATTTATCCAAATAAATTATTTTTAAGATTAAACTATATTTAAATTAAGATTTTAATCCTTTGAATTTATTTTTTAAGATAAACCTTAATTTAAATTTGATACTTTGTAAAATAAATATTTAAGTAACAAATTATATAATCTTGTATAACTGAACAAGATGATATATAATCACTACTTAAAATGACAAATTTATTCAAATAAATATTTTAAAAATCCTTTTTAATTGGATGAAATAAATGTTTCAATTTTATTAAAGACCGAAGAAACTTAGGATTAAATTTTAGTCGTGGGGGGAAAAAATTAGGTGTCAACAATTATTTTTATTATTATTACTATTATTATTGTCAAAATGATAATTTTCATCCGACAGCAGCAGGGCCCTCCTCAGCCGTGATCGAAAGTTGGCCAAATCCCTTTGGAGTTCTTCAAACTTCCTTTGAAATTTCTGGAAGGACTCGATATGAACCTTTTGTACGAATCTGGATCTGACATACTAGTATTGTAAATATAGTAGAATGAACGAGAGTGAGTGAGAGTGAGTGGGGAGGCTGGAGGGACCTATTTATAAAATGATTGAGAATTAGAAGGGACTGGACTTAGTCAAATAAAAAGCCACGACTGTTCATATCCCTTAAAAGGAAAAATTACACCAATCGCATATTTAAGACACCATATTACACAATATCCCTTAATGTTTTAAAAAATTACATAAAATTTCGGATTCATATTTATTAGTGATACATATGCGATATGTATCACTGCTTAACATATGTACCATAATTCAAAATTTTGGGATAAAATATAATTTACAAACTATCCGGTATTTAATAGAATATTGCTGAAACTATCCGAGGTTTATGTGTTGTGTGTGTTACTTAAATAATACTGGTGACTTTATTAATAAGTAATTTAGAAAAAAACGGATCTAAATACAACATTTTATCTTTTTGTTGTATTTTCGAAAGATAAAGATTGATAATCTGTTGCAAAATATATTCCACCTGTCAGATAACTTACAACATATGGACAATCTGTTGCAACAGATGGATATATCAGTTTGCTTTTCCTTTAGCTGTGGCATCTGTTGTAACTTGCTAGTCATCTGTTTATTCAATTTCATATAGAGCAATCGATTTTTCTAAACACTTCTTGGCCAAATTCAATTTTAGCTCTTGGATTGCTTCTCTTTTTTTCTTTGCATCCTTCAACCAAACTAAATTTTTGCTATTGGATTGAGGGTAAAAATTGTATTTGGAGGCCAGCTTAAAGGATGCAAAGAAAAAAAGAGAAGCAGTCCAAGTGCAAAAATTGAGTTTGGCCAAGAAGTGTTTAGAAAAATCTATTGGTCTCGATGAAATTG
>NW_025869390.1:0-3393 GCF_002878395.1 Capsicum annuum
AAGTCCAAACAACCTAACTGTGGTAAAATAGTTGTAATAAGACAAGGGAAAAGAGTCAAATTTAACTCTCTACTTCAAAAAATTGGCTAAATGTGTCCTTCGTCATACTATGGGGTCAAATTTATCCTTATGGTCATACTTTGGGGCCAACATTATTCATCTACTTAAAAAATTAGCTAAATATACCGCTCATCATACTTTGAGGTCAAATTTACTCTCGATATCATACTTTGGAGGCAATGCTATGTGCATCTAGATTCTAGAATCAGTGGATAAGTTTTCTGAACGAATAACATGATGAAAAATTTGTGTAGATCCAAGTTGTATATAAAGACATAAGAATAAGAATATGTCACGATTGACATATAAGGAAACCTTTTAACTCAATCAATCAGAGAAATATTCAATTGACCTAATATGTTGCATTTGACCACTAAGTGTCATTTTTTACGAGCTCTGCGCTGATGTAGATCCATGAACTGAGGGAGGGATATATTATTTTGTGTTTGCAATGATGCTGATTCATTTTTCATGAGTTATGCACTGATAAATATCCGGTGACTTAATCTCATTGAAAAATTTAACCAACAGAGCTGAGAGAGGTATATTTGTTTGTGTCTTTTTTTGTGGCTCGGGTCAGATAAAAAAGTTTATATTAGGGTGTGTTTTATTTTTGAAAAATAGGACATTTAAGATTGATTTGGATTTTTATATTGAGGGAAGGTTATATTTGAAAATTGTCCTAACAATGAAGATAAATTTGACCTTAAAGTATAATATCAAAGGTAAGTTTGACTCCAAAATATGATGGACCCTAAAGTATAACATCAAAGCAGTGGTGGACCCAACAATTGTAGGCTGTGGGTGATTTAAAAAAAAAAAATTATTAAACAATGCAACTGCAGGGATTCGATCCTAGGATGGGAGACATGAACGTTATGCCTAAAGCCAGAGCACCCAGAGAACCAAAGCATAAAGCCAGAGCACCCAGCCATGCTTTGGTTCTCTGGGTGCTTTTTTTTTTATATTTTACCATTTTTTTATTATTTTTTATATAATTATACCTCTTCTACGTCGAGTTTAGTTGGTGCTCGAGCACCCCAAAATTATACATGGGTCTGCCTCTGATCATAGATAAATTTGACTCTAAAATATGATAAAGGACATATTTAGCTAATTTTTTAAAATAAGAGGTAAATTTAGGCCTCAAAAATAACAACGAGAAAAAATTAATTTCAAAATATTATGAAGAGTATATTTAATTAATTTTTGATGATACGAGAGGTAAATTTTGACTTTTTTTCTTTAAGACAAAGCAATGCATGTGTGCTTGTCAGATAGTAATCGGTGATTTTGATTTGTGAAGTCATTGTCGACCAACTCACGTGTCTCTTTCAACGTGCACACGTGATTGGAGTTCTTCCAAAAATTTAAATAGTTTAGGTTATACAACAATTAATTTAAGGGTGCTGCAAAATTACTCAAATCAATTTGACTCAAATAATAAAAATGAATGGTGTAAAAAGACTTCAAGGTCCTTTAGGCTTTGATTTTTTCTTTTTCATTTTTTTATACTCTTTTATATTGCTATATCTCTTTGGCTCCAAAATCATCTAATTTTTTCGTCAAAAGCAAAACCACTTTAACTTTTATTTCTTATTTATTGTTTACTATTTCATATATCATAACTTTACTTTACTCTATTATATTACTCCTTAAATTTTTACTTTTTTTGTTCTACTTTTCCTTAATTTTTCTAAGCTTCTCATCTTATTTGAAGTCTTTTAATAAATATTTTTTTTACTTGTATTAGATATTTTTTTCTTTCGATACTTTTATCTCTTTAGTTCTTTTACTCTACAGGTTTTAAATATTTTTTATTTTTTTCTCCATTTTTAAAATTTTAAATCCTCCATATATCTCATCTATAAAATTTCTCCCATAATTTAAAAAAAAATGAATTCAAATCATTAAAATATCTAACTAAGAGAAACCATCAATGAAATTTTTGAGATTAAGAATAATAATTATTTACTCGCTAAATTAATTTATTTATATAGGAGTAATTACTAAATAATATGATTACTTTTAAAGTTAGTTTCATTTTTATTTTGTCTACAAACAAAAGGAGATCTCCTTTAAATAGCAATTGAATTGATGGTTAAGATCTTTAAATAGCAATTGAATTGATGGTTATTAACGTGACATTTCAAGTGTAAATTAATTAAGTTTGACTTAAAAATTTCAATATAGAAATTTTATCTCGACTCCAAATAACTCACATGTTGAGTTTATATAGGTTTAACTGAAAATTCAACTGTATACAAAGATTAACTAACTAAATAAAAATTATTGGGATCGTCATATAATATTATTCTAACATTATATTATCCTAACAAACTGATCAAAAAAATTATAATCATCCGATCATGATTTTGATACTAGGCAGCCGCATTAGATTACAAATTTATTTTAGTTAAATTATAGTTTAATCTTTTAGGTATTTTTATATTGTTTCACTAAAATTATGATGCACTTTCATAATTCTTTATATGAGGAAATTAAGTAGTTAGAAAAACTTGAACCCTAAAAAAAATTTCAATCCAATATTTTTTTATATCATTTTTCACTTCACCTCATAAAAATAAATATTAAAAGGAAAAAACTACATGGCTGGGTAAACATAAGCTCTTAATTATCTTATTTAGACTAAATTTTAATTAATTACAACTAAATAATCCCGCATAAAAGAGGGACCTTCTTTCCAATTAAGTACATTCATACAAGTGTGAACTATAAAATGAAAATACAAATACAATTGTATCAACGAATACAAAAACATAAATGATGATGCAAATACAAATACAATAAGCGATTGTGTTATTTTCATTATCATTCATAATTTATGTTTTACGTAGCCATATTTTATATATATATATATATATATATATATATATATATATATATATATATAGAGAGAGAGAGAGAGAGAGAGAGAGAGAGAGAGAAATAGGAAAAAGAAAAAGGAAAAAAGAAGGAAAGACACACAAAAGAAAATAACTGAGAAAAAAGTACTCAAAAAAATGAAAATGAAACAAAAAAGAAGAGAAATGCGAAAAAAGAAAAAATGAAAAAAAAGTACCTGAAAATTGGAAAAAAGGAAAAAAAGAGAAATAGTAGTCAGAGCTAGAAGAGAGTGAAAAAATGAAAGAAAAAAGAAAATGAAAATAGAAAAGAAAAAAAGTGAAAAAAGTTACATGTAATTACTCTCACTGTATTTATATCTTATATCGAATAAAGTCGATTGTATACAGTTGATACCTTAGCTACATATGATAATTTTGAAATTTAGATTATGGGCTCCCCCAATTTGTTGAAAGTTAGGCTTTTTTT
>NW_025869391.1:0-6877 GCF_002878395.1 Capsicum annuum
GGTGGTGACAAGATAGAAAATTTATAAAGAGTTTTTTAAAAAATAAAAATAATTTATTTAAGTGACGCGAGGTGGGGTGGGGTAGGGTAAGTTTGCTTGTGGTGAGGTTGGAGTAAGCGGGGGGTGAGGGGACCTTTTTCCTTGCTTTCATTAAGAAAATAATTTTTCTATTAAACGGGTTGAAGTAGAGATTAATTGGGTTCATTTGAACCCAAATTGAAAATGGGTTGCGAGTTAATGGGTTGAGATTTACCCAATAGTAAATTATCTTGAACCCAACCCATTAAGTTATGGACGAGTTGGACGGGTCAACTCAATTTGGGTTCATTTTGACACCCTAGTGGCTATGTACATGGGGAACTCTTTGACTACTTGCCAAGAAATTTAACTAAGGATCATGTTTCTACTTGTAATTAGCACTGAAATTTATACATACATTTTGAGATTAGTCATCAATGACCAAAAAGCGATGAGTTCCTAGAAGACGATTTTTTCAATATTCTCGTTGGATAGCTCAAAATAAATATACAACTGCAATAGATTTTGAGTAGCCACTTTTGCCTCGCATACAACCTTCGTAGAAGGTGCTTTAAGGATAGTAGTATATATTAAAATAGAAATGAGCTATGCACAAACAGTCAAACACAGGCACATATATACAGTGGCGGAGCTACCGATTTTGGGACGGGTGATTCAATACTATGGAAGAGTAAAGTTAGAGGCTTACTAATGCTAAAAACCATATTGTACCATTTCTACACAAATATACAAATCAAAGATGGCAACACCATATTTTAAGTTGCAGAACAATGTAGATCAATGGCCTGCATCTTAAACCATTTCTACTTGAGCACGAACAGCTACATCCTTATTGCGCAAAGGTGAAGCCCCTTCTTCCCCTGGAAAATGTAAACTCTGCTCTGTATGACTAGAATTGCTTGGACTTGGTGGTCCATTCGTTCGTGGAGAAGGTAGCATTGACAAGCTACCACGAGGACTCTGTGAAAAATATATGTCTCGAGCTGAATCCTTCGTTGCATCTCTAAGTTCACTCTTCTTGAAAGTATGGCTACTGTAGTCTTTTCCATCGAACTTACTCGCCAAGATTCTGGTTCTTTCAGGGAACGAAAGATTAGGCCGTCTTATGATGTGCCAATGCTCATGAATGAATTTTGTAAGAAAGATGAGGAGAGCAAAAACTGCAGCAACTACAGCGATGACAAAGAGTCCCCAGAAGCTATCTAGGCCAAGACTATTGGAGGAGAGCGACCTACTTGAATCTGAACAAGTAGATTCCCCAAACCATGCTCTCTCTATTTGTCCCATCTTTTCACCTTCTGTCACATTCAAGACTGCTCTTGAAACATCAGGTACTAGAGGAGATCCTATTGGGAAGGCCTGGATGAAAATCACGACAAATGGTGAATATAGTTCATAATCAGGGGTGACTCGGTAAGAAAGGTGGCCTAAAACAAACTTAATAGGTTCAACTGAATCCAGCATTTTCAACGTCGTACATAGGTTATACATGTGAAAAAACACTAAATTCTTAACATATATTAAATCTGAACTCATGACTTCAGAAGTGTAATGTAGTACTGTAGTACGAACCTAAAGGGAGAACTAATCACATTTAAATCCTAGGTCCACCTTTGAAAACAGGTCAATATACCCAGTGTAATCCCACAAGTGGCATCTGAGGGGGTAGGTTGTACACAAACCTTACCCTTGACTCAAGAGAAGTGTAATAAAAGCAAGATAGACAAGAAAATAACGACAACAAAATAGCAAGATAAACAGAACAAACGAAGTAACAGTAAAGGTGAAGAATAGGATACTATGCAAATACTAGGTGCAAGACTACTAAATAAGGGGACATGAGATGAGCAGACTAGCTCCCTGTCTCTTTCTCATAAAAGTAATCCAACACATGGCTACCACTATCCTTCTACCCTAATTCTCGGCCTCCAAACCTTCCTATCCAGGGTCATATTCTTGTAAGCTAAAGATGTGTCATTTTTGTTTAATCACCTCCTCCCAGCTCGTCTTAGACCTGCCTCTATCTCTCCTAATACCTGCTATAGCCAAACTCTCACACTTCCTAATTAGTGCCTGCACACACCTTTTCACATGCCCGAACCACCTCAATCTCATTTTCCTCATCTTATTCGTCACGAAGGCTGCAACCACCTTGTCCTGTATAACTATCTTCGAAAACAGGTTTTTGTCATAATATCTGTTCGTTTTTTTTTTTCCTGAACCAGTTTGTTCTTAATCAGTAAATTTACCCAGTGCTCCCTATGATGGCAAGCAAATTGCAAGTGTCAAAACACCCATTTCAACCAGGGAACAACCTAAAGGTAGAACCAATAATCTTTTGTTGGCATGAGCGTGATCTGATGTCTTACAGGTTACTTTAAAATCTGTCCCGACAAAAGATGAATAGGTCCAAACACTATTGTTGGAAGTGTGAGAAAAGGCAAAGATATGATTTAGAGTCTGTGGGTCTAGAATAAGTGTGATCTTATCAGATATACTTTTTTTTTTTTGGGGAATTATTTTCGTATATAAATAGTTCGAGCTGCAAACTGCAATGAGCTCAGTTAATTGAACCCTTACAAATCACCTTAGATTTACCTCAGCATGTGATTCTTGAACTGAAAAAGGAAAAGAATATGGAGAAAAAGAAGAGTTACTTACAAAGCCAAAGCCATCAGTCTTGTACGTAGGTCCAACCGTGGTAAATTTCGAGCAATAATTTGCAAGGAAAAGCTTCACATAAGGAATCTCATCAAAAACAGCACCAATACCGCCATTTGCACTGCCTTTAGAGAGTAAATCAACACATTCTTCTGGAGTATTATATTCCTTAAGCCTGTCCTCATCAAAGTTCATCTTTCTTAAAATTCCTAATACAAAAGAACCCGATTGGTAGCCCACATATTCCTTGTTATTCAGAAGTTCTTTTACATCTGTAATCGTTGGCTGGAGTTTTTGAACTGTTAACATTGACGTAAGACTTGCTGTATAACTTTGCGTCAATATTAGTACAACTAGGAACCATATAATCAGCACAAACCTAGCCAAATTGCTTACTATCCTCTCCTCTGCCAGTGTCAATAAACAAATCGAAGAAAATTTAGATTAGAAGTTTAAAGCATATGCTATATGTAAGAACAAAAGGTTAATTCAGATTAATAGTGTGTGTGTGTATATGTCTATAGTAATTAGACATTCTCAGATTTTCCAAAATGTATATACTCCATCTATTTGGGTACAAAGTTTAAGATGAAAATAATTTTCGATGTGAAACACAATGCCAAAGGCCCGATCTTTGAATAGGAAAAAAAGTGGACATGTAGGATCCCAAATGAATTGGCTTAATCGAAAAAGTTTAAAGAATAAAGACCGGCTTTTGCGTCATATGCCATACCAAAAGTAACCACTTTTGGCGTTTTAAACATACCATGACATTTCTTATGGCTACAAGAGAATTATCATTAAAGGTAAAATGAGATATTTATGGTTAAAGAAGCTCCATCTATAAAAATGTGACATTCTTTTAGATACGGACTAAAAATAAGAGGATCAAAGAAATTGGATCAAAGAAAATACTTATTTGAGAGGAGGAATAAGATATTACTCTGTGCAAAGACCATAGTTGAGAAGGAGAACCAAAATATCATGCCAACTTGTTGCGAAGGAGGTCCTCTGAAGTCTTCATTTACTCGATGTTCGAGTAACCAAATAACAAAGCCAATGAAAACAAAAGAACAGAAGCTTGTTAACCAGAGCTCCCAAGTCAACGGCTTCAAAAATACCCATGCATTATCTCTATTATTGTCTTTGATTGGCACCATCATTGTGACTCCAGAATCTGTAAATGGTAATGTGAAGTCGATGAATTGCGACCTATTTGATACAATTGTAGTGTCCCCTACAACAACATCAAATTTCTGTTCATTGGTTAGTTCTTGTAGCATGTAAGAATCATGGAAGTATAAATGTACAAAATTTGTACTTCCCTTTTAACTTTTGTCCAATTTATATTAGTTCAGTTTGTCGACATTTTCCCTTTAAAGGTCTGCAGGAGTGCAACTAGCTAGTATAACTTTTTACATTATCAAGACGCCAAAATCGTAATGACCTTAAAGAAAGGCAAGTTACCTGTTACAACATGTTAAAAGACTATTAATCGTAAATCCCTTCGCACTGTCAGTATATATAACTTAAAGGCAGAATTACTAAGGACCACTTCCTTTCACTACTAAAAAATATAATTAGCCACGGGCATATTTCATAGCTAAACAACAAAGTCTGTCACAAATCGTATTTAGGATGGATTATCAAAAACTCCTACTACTACGAACAGTTTAGCGATGAAGTTCATAGCTACTTTCAGTTTTTTTTTAATCGTGTTCCTGTCTTAAGTATAAAAGATAAAGTGCAAACTCTTTAAAATTGATATTAGAGTAACAAACAAACTTAAAACTTATGAACATAAAAATACAAAAGGAAAAAAGAACCTAGTATATATTGCTAATTAAGAGAAACATGTAGGTAGAGAAATTTACCCCAAGAAATACTTGATAAACCAAAGCATTATAATCTCCAGCACTCTTTCCATCAGGAGCAGCAAATGGAACATATTCATAAGGGACATAATACGGTAATGCTTCCATCACTGCATCAAAAACATCAATACAATATCCCGTAACTGTTGTTTTGTTAGTACTAAAGTCTCTCGTAACTTTCACAAATTCGGTGAAACCATCCTTCACTGGAACTCCGATTTTCAGTTTCTTCCCATTTGTCGGTATCACCCAACCTCTAGGAACAGAAGTAGTGTCACCAGGCCATATTATCGATCCAAAATTCTCCTTAGAGATGGAATATCCACTTCTCGAATTCAGTTTTTTAGCGATTCCATTTTCTTTTGTCCAAAAACCAATTTCTTTAATACCATTACCAACAACATTAATCATCTGATAAGGTGGAGACTGCAGTTGTCCATCGACAATTTGAAAGTCTCCGCCAAGGCCAGTGAAAGTAGTGTTTAACACAGCTTGAAGAAGCTTTGGACCATCCCTGGAAACTCCAAAAGCTTCAAGATCTGTTGCATTTCCTGAAAATTTTAGAGGTCTCAAAATCAACTTATTTCAGTAACCTGCAGCTTAAGTTGCTCGGATTCTCCAAAAATGTTGTTTGCAGACAATTAAACTCGTATAAAATTGAACAAATAAATACATGTGTCCTATGTGGCATCCTACGTGGCTAATTTGTATCCTACATGGCATCCTACGTGTATTATACAACATATATGTGTATGGCTACTTGTTTAATTTTATACAAGTTTAAGTATCTACTCGTGCACACCCAAAGTTGGAAGTCATAAATGCGAGTTTATGTCAGGTCAAAAGGCATGTGTATATATTATGCCAAAAGCAATACAAGAAAAAGAGGGGAGGTTAGACGGTTTTAGATATGACCTGTTATTTGACATTATCTTGACTCAATCCAATCTAAACAAAACACAATTAGTGTGAAGCGAGGGATCATACTATATCTTTATAGCACCGGGGCCTAATTCATCCCCCAAAAGCTAACTCATAAGTGGATGATTGCCCAAGTCCATTCCCCAGCGTGGGACCTTCACCCACTCTAACCGGTGAAAGTCCCTCATTGGTTGGGGAATGAATTGACAGTTTGCTTATATAAACTTGGTAATCCTCCCCTCATAAACTAGTTTTTGAGGTGTGAGTTACGCCCAAATGCCATTTCTTCACACATATGACCCATTTATTGATATTGTAACCATTTTTAACCTGTCCAAATTTAACCCAACCCATCCCTTTGCCATAATTTACCTGAAACATTTGGTTTTCGAAACGGGGCACCACTGATTCTTGATTTCTCCACAGCCATAGCTAATGCAGTAGCTGAATCATAAGCCCACAATCCATACACATCCAATTCTACATTAACCATCGTGGGATTCTCTTTTCGAAACTTCATTTTCCATCTACTAGTAAAATCATCAACTCTTTTATCCCTCAACACATATGGTTTCACCCCTATAACACCTTCCATCGATTCAATAACCGAAGAATCCATAGAATTCAATCCATTTGCCATAGCATCCGTAACAATCCAAACATATCCTTCACTCATCATACCATTTTCCTTAGCTGTTGCGAAAAGTCTAGAACCAAGTGTACTCGTCATATGCACGATAAAAACTCTACTTTGCATAATCATCAACTTCGTCAATTCATACTTTATCTCATCATCAGTAGCGGATTCAGGAATCACACTACGATAAGGGATATGTACATTAATTTTTTCCAACTCATCTGCTAAATAAGGTATGATTCCTTCTCCAAATTGATTGTCTACGTAAACAAGTACGACTTGTCTCCATCCGAAAGATTGGATGATTGAAGTGATGGGTTTTACTTGAGAGGAATCGTTTTGAGTAGCGCGAATGAAGTATGGATTGCGGTAGGATGAAAGAGACGGACTTGTAGCTGAAAATGAGATGATGGGAACTTGAGATTTTTTTCCTAAATTGATTAGGAAATCAGCTTGCATGGATGATATTGGACCTATTATGGCTTCCACTTCAACATTCTTCAATAGGTCTAGGGCTGCATTACAGTAAGAAAGAAATAATCAAGAACCATACCTTAAAATTTGACGAGTTTCACATCTTAATTATCAGTTATTACCTTAATCTACTTGAACTATCACTATTAAAACACACCTCAAAATTGACTAACTCAACTGTCAGTTATTCCTTTTTCCTCGGTTAACTACCACCATCTACTCAATAAGGTGTAATTTTAATAAATAGATGGTGACAACTTAGATACGAAAA
>NW_025869392.1:0-1500 GCF_002878395.1 Capsicum annuum
ATCATGGGTTAGGTAGTTTTTTTCATGAGGCTTCAACTATCTATAGGAATAGGCTATAACCTTACCTTTCTGCATCAACACACAACCCAAACCAACTTTAGAGGCATCACCATACACCACAAAACCGTCTGTACCATCAGGTGGCACTAACACAGGAGTTGAAGTGAGTCATGTTTTTAACCCCTAAAAACTCTTCTCGCAGGAATCTGACTACTGGAACTTAACTTTATTATGGGTCATTCTAGACATAGAGGACGTAATAGATGAGAAACCTTTAACAAAACAGTGGTAATATTTACCTAGAGCCAACAAACTTCTAATATCTGACGGATAAATAGGTCTAGGCCAATTTGTTACAGCTTCTGTTTTTTGGGGATCTACTCTAATACTATCAGCGAAAACAATATAACCAAGAAAGGCTACTGATCTTAACCAAACACACTTACTGAATTTGACGAACAATATATGATCTCTAAGAGTTTCCAAGACAATTCTAAGATGATCTACGTGGTCATCCTTACTACGGGAGTACACGAAGATATCATCTATGAATATTATGACAAACATGTCTAGATAATGTTTGAACACTCGATTTATGAGGTCCATGAAAGCTGCTGGAGCATTGGTTAGCCTGAAAGACATGACTAGGAACTCAAAATGCCCATAATGGGTTCTAAAGGCTGTCTTTGGAATATGACACTCCCTTACTTTAAGCTGATGATAGCCGAATCTAAAGTCTATTTTTGAGAAATAATTGACACCTTGTAATTGATCAAACAAGTCATCAATTCATGGAAGAGGGTATTTGCTCTTGACTGTGACCTTATTTAGCTGACGATAGTCGATGCACATACTCAAGGAACCATCTTTCTTTCGCATGAATAGGATGGGAGCACCCCATGGAGAAATGCTAGGCCTTATGAAACCTTTATCTAACAGATCTTTGAGTTGCTCTTTCAACTCCTTAAGCTCTACGGGAGCCATGCGATATGGAGGGATAGAAATAGGTTAAGTATCTGGGAGAAGGTCAATCCCAAATTTTATTTCCCTATTGGGAGGTACCCCTGGGATATCTTCTGGAAAAACATCAGGAAAATTATTTACTATATTGATTGAATGAATTATTGGAGTCTCAGACTTTGTGTCTTTAACTTAAACTAGATGATAAATTCAACCTTTGGATATCAATTTTCTGGCCTTAAGATAAGATATGAAATGACTCTTGGGAGATAGTGAATTACCTGACCACTCAAAAATGGCTCATCTGAAAATTAAAACTTAACCACATGGGTATGACAATCTACAATTACATAACAGGAATGGAGCCAATCCATACCAAGAATGAGATCAAAATCAACCATATCTAACTCTACTAAATCTGCGAATATGACCTTATGAAGAATAGTGATAAGACACTTTTTATAAATCTATTTAGCAACAACTGACTCACCTACTAGGGTGGAAACCAAGAAAGGCTTGGAAATCTTTTCAGAACTTATC
>NW_025869393.1:0-3293 GCF_002878395.1 Capsicum annuum
TTTACTGGATTCTGATGACGGACGGAATATAATTAGTTCTGAGGACTAATTAAGAGTACTAAAGTTACTGAGATTTACTGTGATTACTGAGGTTACTGAGCACTGAGATTACTGAGAATACTGAACTACTGAGATTACTAAGTTTTCCTGAATCACATCACTGACTGATTTCTATAGATTATGGCTTGACTGATAGTATTGTGAAAACTTGACATGGCTTTAGGCACACAACTATATTTTTTGGGTACAAGTACCCCCAGGACTCGATGAAGGAAACTGACACACATGACTGACTTGATCATAAGAGTAGAGTCCATAATCCACAATATCATAAATAAGGGATTTCATACAAAGCATGGTTCTCAACAATCTATTTCATGGAAGGAAATTTCATACAACATGTATATACTTGCATAGCTAATATCATGCTCATTACATAATACAACCGCAATCCATAATATCATAACTTGGGGAATTTCATGAAGTACATAGGTATCTACATGTTGTACTTGAGTGAGTTTTTCAAGTAAACATATCATAATTCCATAAGACTAGTTCATGAGTAATCCAACAGTCTTCACAAGACACATTATCAACATGGATGACATTGAATCATAGAGACCTATCATGAATCCTTCATTTAGTCACAATTTAACTATAATGCATTATTTCTAATCTCTTACGTATTTTATCAAACACCTTACATGCACTCTTTAAGGAATAGGTGTATTCACAAACTTACACCACTTTAATCCACCCAAATTCATGGGTTCCAACTATGTGATCACAATCTTCCTGGAAGTTCATCAAATTCCCACTCTATAACACAAACCACTAACAACAATATGAATACAAACATATCACCACAAAACATTCATGATTTTGTTATAAAAGATTGATTCTTGAACTCCACGAATGAAAGGATCCATGGATGAACACTACGCATACCTTAATGGCGATGAAATTGTTGAAAGACTGGACCTTCAAGCTTGATTATGCAATGCTAGTTATTTTTCTCCTTCTTGTGCTCATGGATAATGAGTTAAGATGTTAATAGGGTTGTAATGTGATTAGAAGCTATAAATTTCGTGAGTTTAAGTATTGGGACGTTTAAGGATTGTTAAAAGACTTAATTATCCTCAAAATAACTCAAAAACTAAGTGTTTTTCGTGGCTGAAATCATAAGTGTGCGTCGCACACCTCATCGCACATGCTAAGGTATGCGCCGCACATGCTATCGCATAAGCTATGGTGTGCGTTGCACATGCTATCGCACACTTGAGGGTGTGTGCCACACAACCTGTCACACACTTATTCCAGTAGCCATGTGCGATTGTTTATGCGTCGCACTCCGACTTTGCAGGGCCATAACTTCTTTCTCGGGTGTCGGATTTTTATAAAATTGGAATCGTTGGAAAGCTAATTCGACTCTCTACAATTTGGTGGGTATAAATCTGCCAAAATGACACATATAAATCAAGTTATCCTCATTCAAAGGTCACTCTTGCGGAATCACACACTAAAATTTGATGGATCCCAAAAGGTATTAGCTTGCCTTACTCTGAGTGACTCACATGATCATGCTTAACACATCATTAGCTATCTTATCGCTAGGATACTCACTATAAATCATGTACTCAAATATGAATCACAGGATATGAGGTTACATACGTAGGAGAACTAATTCATTTCCTAGCTTGGAAACATACGGGGTATTACAGGAGGCTACATTTAACATTCGAAAGTCAATGTAGCAGCCAACCGATATGAGGGTAGTGTCAGTGATTGATTATATTGATGAACCTGGAGGATATTCCTATGGGTATCTTGATGTATTTTGAGCATTCCAGATACCCGAGTCGTGCTGCAAAATTAAATCATGCATTGCATGGGAGGCAACCTAACATCACCCAAATTGGGGCCTTATCGTAAGGTGCATCTCATGTCCAACCAGGACCGTGGACCACCCCCATTATCCAACCTAACCTCCAAACACATACCCTATGTTGGATGAATTCTGAACATATAACAATATATCTTTTTGTATAATTCCAGACTCTGGGATAGGTCTATAATCATGACCAATCAAAGCAAGTCCAACCATCCCATACCCAACCATTAACCTGACCAAAACCAAAATAATAACCAAGTACGAGTCTATAACATAATAGGATGAAACAATCATAAATACAATCAAAGGATATCATCCCCAATACCACTACCAATACATGACTAACACCATTGTCGACACCGCCCATACAAACCCATAGTAGTTCCACAAATCCTGTAACCAAAAGTAAAACAATATCCGATTGGGACATGCCCCCAACCATAGCCAAAACCAATGTCTATGAAATAACCAGAGTATATGAAGACATCTATGACATGAAATAGAGCCTTCAAAAATATGGAAGCTCACCACTTCAATCCAATCGAGCTGATCTTGAATCCAAGAGATGACCGAACCACTTTCTGTATCAATATACCACCATTCTCGGAGTCCAAAAGGTGAACTCTAAGATTATCCAAGCGGTGAATATCCTTCACCAACTCCCACCTCTTGTTATCCTCGTAAGCTAAACTCCCCATGGACAACCTACTAAGAGTATCAGCAACAACATTAGCGTTCCCTAGATGGTAGTGAAGACTCATATCATAGTCCTTGAGAAGCTCAATCCATCTCCTAAGCATGAGATTAAGTACTTTCTGAGTGAACACATACTGTAGACTTTTATGATAAGAAAATATGTCCACATCCACTCCAAACAAATAGTGCCGCTAGATTTTCAATGTAAACACCACGGCTAATAGCTCCAAGTCATGAGTAGGATAGTTTCTCTCATGTACTCTCAACTTCGTAGAAGCATAGGCTATCACCTTCCCATGTTGCATCAAAACACAACTAAGCCCTACCCAAGATACATCACAGTAAACCATAAACTCCTCAGTGTATTCAGGCAAAGTCAAATACGGAGCCGAAGTTAGCTTATCCTTCCGTTTCTCAAAACTACCCTCATAAGCATCTGACCAAGAGAACATTACCTTCTTCTGACTCAACTTAGTCAAAGGGGAAGCTATCATAAAAAAAACTTTCCACAAACCTCCTATAATACCAAGAAAAACCCAAGAAGCTTCGAATGTCGATTGGAGTCATGGGTCTAGGCCACCTCTTAACCACTTAAACCTTTTGCGGATATACCATGATCGTCTCACTAGAAATAATGCAACCTAGAAAAGTTATAGGATTCAATAACTGGTTCACCAGGGAACTTAAAAACAACCTTATGGGTCCG
>NW_025869394.1:0-6263 GCF_002878395.1 Capsicum annuum
TATTTGGTAACGTTTTTGGATTTAGGTACACAATTGAGTTTAAGAAGTGTGGCCTTCCTCACGCTCATTTCCTTCTGATACTTAGTGATGATTTCAAGTTGCTTACTCCTGAATTATATGACCAAATTGTTTCTGCTGAACTTCCTGATCCAGATGAAAATCCTTATTTACACAAACTTGTTAAAAAATACATGATGCATGGTCCTTGTGGCCATTTAAATTCCACAAATTTATGTATGAAGAAAAAGGATTTTGAAAATTCAAATATCAAAAGAGCTTTGCCAAGGAAACAACAAAAGGGAAAAAATCATATGCAATTTATAGAAGAAGAAATATTTGTAAATATGTTAAGATCAGAAAGCATTTTCTTGACAACTCACAGGTAGTTCCTTATAACCCTTACCTACTATGCAAGTTTAATTATCATATCAATGTTGAAATATGTTCTGATATATAAGTCATCAACTATATTTCTAAGTATATATGCAAAGGACATGAAAAGATCTTTTTTATGTAATACAAATGTTTAAATAGACGAAATGATATGAGAGTAATCTATGATGACGAGAACAAACGCAAAAACTAAAGAACCAACGAAATTGACAAACAAAAAGTAAAAGGATAAAAAGGATAGATGATAGAAAAACAAATACAAAAAGATAACAAACGGGCAATCAAAAGGTGTATCAAACCCAAAGACCTCCCTTATTGATTACCTATGAGAACCTAGCTCTTACGTTGACTGAAAGGGGGATTGGATCTCCCTTACAACCATTATTTCTAAAAATGGTTCAACATTGGCTTTTCCAAGCACTCAACACTCCCAATGGAGTTTTCATGAATTCCTCATCATCATTAAACAAAACTAATTAAAATAAGCCTAGCAACCAAATATTTATAGTTCGGATAAGTATTACATAATTAGGACGCAAAAGAGACCCAAATGTTAGAAAAGGCCCACTAGGGGATATTTTGACCCGTTCTTGAAATGTTGGAGTGGATCAAAAGCAAATCTAAAGTGTCTTGGGCACATGAACCTTCCAAGGGGCTTTTGGGCCCCATTTTACACTCCTTTGACCTCGTCAAAGTCCTTTCACCCTCCTTAATGGTAATCATCATCCATGTGGCATCTTAAAAGAACTAAGGAATTATCAAGCACCTCAAGCATCATACATATCTCATCCAAAAGGCCAAAGATAATTTGGCTTATATCATCCTCCCCTTCTTGAAAAGGATTCGATCTTGAATCCAAACCTTGCAAAACCAACGGAAGAAAAAACAAATACAACATCCTCATGACATGAGGGTTAGGTTTAGCACAAATAATCATAACCTAATTCTAGGGTTGCACACACTTAAGATATAACCAAGGATCCCTTATTTTGAATATTAGAAACTTACTAAAGAATGCATAAAGGGGTTGGCTGTGGGTTTTATAAAGAGATAAGAAAATCACAAAGGTAATAATGGCAACAAATAGTTCAAAAGGTAAAACTACCTTCACCTTAGGAGCCATAAGATATAAGTGGACCAACCAATAAGTTTCCTACTCTACATAGAACCAATCCAAGAATAGTATGGATATCATCATAAGTAAAGAGGTAGTATAGGAAAGAATCAAGTGTAAAAGCATCATCCAAGGTGCTATTATCAATAAAAAGGTCATTTGGCTCAAAATATATAACACATAATGCACACAAGGATGGAATAAAAGAATTTAAGCATATATGACTCTTTCCTTTCAAATAACTCCCCAAAGAAAAGAAATTCATTGATGGGGTCATGACCTTAGTAGTTTATTTATCTTCATTAACAAAGGTAAGCATGCTCCCAAGGGCCCTACAAGATACTTCAAGTTGTCCAACCCTATGAAGGTAACAAGAAGTCCTTAGCATCCATGGGCTCTTCAATAAACAAATAATCAGCTTGGCATCTACAAGTTGGAATTCACACAATTTAAGCACAAGTGTGTCAAGCAAGGATACAAGTTTATAAGAAAAATCCAAAGAAGATAATGACACATTTGCCCTAGGGTTCTCAAGAATGATACCACCTTGGAGAAGGAGGTCATCAATTCCACTCACGTATTGAAGAAGGGTATCACATAAATGGAATTCATTCAAAGTAGTTCCAAGAGAAGACTCTCTTCTTGACCTACAAGTAGTGGAGCCTTGGTCAAGAATGGAAACATACAATGGTGAAATCTCATCTTTGCATTGCTCCCTTTATTTATAAACCCCTAATCTTTGTGGAGGTCTTTCCCTTACACATTGTTGGTCCCTCAAATGGATTATGAATCCCTGAGAAAGACTTTCTATCATAGGGAAGGATACCAACATCCTCATTCAAACTTTTCTTGTCATGTAGACCAAGAAATAAGTTGGGTGTACCAAAATCATCATATCCTAATTTGTCACAGGGGTCAAACGAATAGAGTGGACATAGACACGGGTCTAGACAATACTCATTTTCCCCAAAGGTTTCACGTAAAATAAAGGATATACTATCTATTCTAGCATACACATTATTAAAA
Source organism: Capsicum annuum (assembly GCF_002878395.1). Classification (NCBI taxonomy): domain Eukaryota; kingdom Viridiplantae; phylum Streptophyta; class Magnoliopsida; order Solanales; family Solanaceae; genus Capsicum; species Capsicum annuum. The sequence goes on from NW_025869394.1 coordinate 2,534, forward strand.
GAAAATAAAGAGTAGAGAAAGGTATCTCTCAAGTCAACTTCAACTATGGTGTACCCACGTAGGTACTCACTATTAGACTCAAGATCATCACTATGAGTATTCTCAATAATATGAGCACACAAAGTAAAAGAAGTGATTTTCAAAAAATTAATACTTTCTCTTTCAAGGGAGGAATCCTCCAGCAGACACATACCATAACTAACATTACAGGAATTATTACTTAAGTCTTCACAAAAAGCAATCAATTCATCCTCATAGTTAGCAAACAAAGGTGGGGTGTCGTACAAAGAATCACAACCACAAGTATTTTCATAGGAACAATCACTAATTAGGTTTCTTAAATATTCAATAAAACCAAAGTTATCATTACCCAATTGATCATTCCTTTTCGAAACCTCACATTTCTTTCCCTTAAGATTACTATCATCTTCAAGGAAGTAATTTCCATCTTTAGGAGGAATGTTATCACACTATAGTGGGTTTCCATATAAGATATAGCCCTCAAGATGAGCTACGTCATCAATGCTATCCACACCACTAGCTAATTCACTAGGAGTGATTTCATTTTGTTCAAACAAGATATTGTCCTTAAATAGAGAAGAGTCTATCCATCAAGAGGATGTAGAATATATAAGTTCACTCTTTAAAAGACAACTATCAAGTATCAAAGATGTTCCAAACAAATGGTTATCCCTATGAGCCAAACAAGTATTAAGATCTTCACTAGAGGACATACTCAAAGGGTCACTCTTGTCCACTTAATCAATATTTTCAATATCACCACTCGCTTAAGGTTCATTAATCACATCACACACATCCTCAAGTGGTGGGTAAGTTTCACACATAAGTTGATCAATACAATTTTAACAAGAGGATGTACTTTCATTCAACACCGTGGCTTCAACACTAGGTGGACTCAAATTGATCTTACAGGAAGTGTCAATGAGGTCACCAATAGGATAAACTAATATTTCCACACTCTCAATGAGTATATCATCTACAAGAGGAAAAGAGTCATGAGACTCACATATAATTAAGCTACTACACACACTTAATGGGATACTAGCCTCATAATTATCATTCATTTACACAAAAGTGTAAGAGTTAGCTATTTTACCTTGAATTTCTTGAGAACATTCTTCCTTGCCTTGGTGTGAAGGTCCTCCACAAGCTTTGGAGTCATCTAAGATTGACCTTATCAAATCTTCAGAGGGAATCTCCTCTTTTAGTACTTGTTCTCCCCCACTTATTGTGTTGGTACCTACACACATGTCCTTACTAACAGAAGGACAAGCAATACTAGCTTGATTGGTGGCACCCCCTCGCTTCACTCATTATAACCTCTCTATTTTATGCCCTTAGGTTTCCACCTTGAACTTACTTACTCCTATCAATCCTTTGTCTCTTAATTTCATATGGCAAGGAGTAAGTGGTTATCTTTTCTTGAGATTTGGGAAAGGCAAGTAGAAAGCGAAGATTCCACCATTGGTCTATCATAATTTTAGGCCAATTTTGCATATTTGGAACCTTATGTTGTGCAAACCAATCAACGCCCAAGAATAAGTTTCCACATTATGAGGGGAATATATCACACCATACCTCCTTATAGTACCCATCTCGGGTAAAGGAAACCTTCACGCTCTCGAAGACTCTATAGCCTTCCAAGAAGTATGAAAATGCTTAGACACTTTAGATATCCCTAAATAATAAACCATAAGAGGAGATATGTAGTTTCCATAAGACCAATCATCAAGGATAAGAACACATCATGGAACTCAACCAATCTTAACCTATCTTGAACAAGTTTGCCTTCTTGGATTTTTATTATAAAGCTTTGTGCAACCCTTCGGTACATAGATTGACCTCAAGAACTCTTTAAAGGCTTCCCATGCTTGAGTGCACCTTATTACAAATTTACATCATCCTAAGGTCAGACCTTAAATGTACTTAAGGGCATATGTAGCATGTTCAGCTTCGCTCGTAACATTATTCTTGAAGATCCTTTTGCATTGCCATTTGCAATCAAGGTAAACTTTAGGATCCAATTCTTCTTTAAAGATGGAGAAAGTAGGAAGACAATTACTCCTGCTATACCCTCCATTTCTACCTTGGTTCCTACTTCCACATATTTGGGCACTAGAACAAGAAGCTTGATATATAATATCTCTAGGCTTTGGAGATGCACATGTCTTTAGTCCCATGGAGCAACCTCTACTGTAGTTAGTATAGCCATTCACACCACTTAGACTTTATAAGAAGCATTAATAGAATAGAATCCCTTATTCCCACATGACTCTTGATCATGGCTATATTCACAGCCCCTATAATCTTGATCTTCTTCGTAGCCATAACTATCTTCCCCACAATCATAGTCTCCTATGTCGTAGTCACAACTGTCCAAGGCTATCAAAGACATGATTCCTTATATCACCTTGTTCCTACAAAATAAATAAACAAGAGTAATGGTAAAGCTCCTCAGAAAAACTCATAATAATCTCACCTTTGTGATCCTCACAATTGAAGCAAAGAATGTTGAAATATGTTTATACTTCGGTGGTCGATAAAGTATTAATCTCTACTTTGCAGCAAGAGTGGATTCTTTTTTGAATAACTCGAAGAATTAAAAACTATTTACGGACTTGAATAAAAAATTTACAACAAAATAAATAGAGAAAAGCTTGAAAGAAATCAAACATGAAAGAAAAGGACTGTAGAATAAATCAATCAACTTAGTAGATGGATTACTAGTTGATGAGTAGTTTAAGACTCAAAATAAGAGATTAGGAATAAAGAAATTGAAACAAGAGAATCAAACCTTGTGCAATGGAGTAACTAACGTGTTGGAAAGAGTTTGAAAACTTGTTTGGACGTTAGTTGGCTTCACTTGCGCTTGGGTGGTGTTGTTCTATGTTGGGGGACATACTTCAACAGATGGGGGGCATGTCCAGCACACCCTAGATGAAGGAGGATCTCTCCCTACTGTTTTGAGGTGCGTCCATAGGTCCAAGACAGACCAGGAGCACCTATAAGGAAGATCAAGCACAAGTCACCAACCCATCTCTCTTGAATGGATGATTTTGCCCTTCTTGTGGTCCTTTTTTGTACCCTCTCATGGAATATCCTTGGAATCTTCTAGGATACTTTAGGAGAAACACTTTTTCACAAATTTTCTTTTTTCTTTTTGGATGAAACAACTACTTTTGGTGAAGATTCAACTTGAAGATTTGAATTCCTCTAAGAACACCAAGAACACTAACTTTTTCTCTGGAGCTCGAAATGAGTTAAAATTTCAAACGTAGACACTTTTCAACCTTCTAAATTCATTTCAAACATCATTTATCTCAAATTCATCACTAATTTTCGAGATTTATCAACCCATTTCACTTTTGTTCAAGTCTAAGCTTTCAACAATGGTAGCTCTCTTAATATGACTCCGATTAAGCTCAAATTTGAAACCTAGACTCCTATAGTGTTAAAGAACACAAATATGACACTAGAAACACAATAAAAATATAGAATAAAAAACTCAAAGTTTGACCCAAGAATAGAAAATGTGAATAGTAAATTTTTTTGTGATTTTTTGATTTTGACACTTATTTTTTTATTTTTAAGATAACAAACCCAAGATTGACTTTGTAAGAACTAAATCAAGATTGGTTATGATACCAAATGATATGAGAGTTATCTAAAATGATGAGAACAAATACAAACACTAAGGAAACAATAAATT